>NC_057797.1:578216866-578355387 GCF_018294505.1 Triticum aestivum
GTTGCCCCGCCGCCTCGTCGCCAACAGCCGCCACCGCACTGGTGCCGACGCGCGCCATCGCCGCTTCGCCCCTCGTCGCCGGCAGCTGCAGCTCACCACCGGCCGCCTCCTCCTCCCCTCGCCAAGTCCGACCGCCACCGCCCGGCTTCTCCGGCCTCGGTTCGCGCGCCCGCGAGGAACCCTAGATCTGGAGTTGGGTTGACTTTCCCCTCTCTCCTTTATTTTTTTTGCAAACTTTGGTATGCTATAACTCCGCATCCGTTGCTCCGATTTGCGCATACAGCATATCAAAATGTTCGCCTCAGAGAGTACATCATTTCATCTCATTGCATCATTTTCATTTGAGCTCATCTTGATGCCCGGAATGCTGTTGGAAGAGGGCTACGTGGTTAATTTGCCAGATCTGTTGCATCAAATAGCTATTTGTCATTTTTGCCATGATTAATGTGTGCATGATATGCTCCTAAGCTCTACATGAGTGTTGTTATATGCCATGCCATCTTTACAGAGGTGCTTACCATGTATTTTTGTGATACGTGTGGTGACTAGCACAAGCTTACAAAGTAGCATATTCGGTAATGCTGATTTCAGGGACATAGAATTTCACTAAGTCCTTGATCTGATTTTTGTCAATATGCCATATGTTCATGTTGTTTCCTAGTGATCTGTGCCTCTTTTGAGGATGATCAGTAAGGATTATTTGTTAACATTGTGGTGCTCTATCCATCCATGTCTTTGTTTGCATTTATTGAGCACCCTAGCTTGAGTCAATCAAGCTCTACTTTTGCTATTTCGTGGATCATGGCAGATTGTTGACTTGTTAGCGATTTTGCTGAGGATGTTGCTATTGATCCGTGCATGCTATGTTGTTGTTCTTGCCATTTCTAGCTTCTATGACATGTATTCTTGATGGGTGTATGCTTAGTTTGTCATGACATGCTCTGTAGTGAGTGCATCGAGCTCGTGAACATGCCTACTCGTTAACTGTTTTGCATGCTTCAGTTTTGCACTAAGTCTGAGATCTGTTTATGTTTTTGCCATGTTCACATGCTTGCAATTGTATTTTCTGATCCCTTTTGGCTCAAGGTCACTAAGGGACTTTTGTTAAGTGCTTTGAGTAGCTTCATGTCATGCCTTGCTTTGCCATGTTAAGTTCCTATAGCATATAGTTTTCATGCTCTAAAGTGTGCTACCTGATGTTAAATTCTAGACTTGTGTTAATTTCACTAAGTTTGAAACCTGTTATCGTTTGCATTTTTGCCATGCTTGTTTGAACCTGTTAATGGATGAATTAGCCGTAGCTCAGTGTTCATCTTTTGTCAAGAATCATGAGTGGATCCCTTCCATATATTTTGTTGTCATGTTTGAGTGTTGTAGCATATTTATCTTGATGTATTTAGATGGCTACTTGCTGATTATGGCAGACCAGTGCCATATTTGTTTCGCTTGCCATTTCCAAACCGTGCGTCCGATTCCGGTGACCTTTATATCGATTTCAACCGAAATCACCTCACCTTTCCAGTGGCACTCTTGGATTTCCAATTTGAGGCCAGGTTCAATCATTCCTTGTCAAATCTTGCATATGCATCACATACCGCATCCCGCATAGCATACCATGTTTGCATCATGTTTGTTTGAGCATTGCACGTGGTTGATTGTGTTCCTTTTGCTTGTTTGTCTTGCTTGGGTAGAGCCGGAAGACGAGTTCGCTAACGAGGATCCCGTTTAGTTTGCTTACAAGGATCAAGTCAACTCTGACAACTTTGCAGGCAAGATGATCATACCCTCGAAATCACTTCTATCTTTGCTTGCTAGATGCTCGCTCTTTTGCTATGACTATGCTACGATACCTACCACTTGCTTTTCATGCCTCCCATATTGCCATGTAAAACCCCTAACCCACCATGTCCTAGCGAACTGTTGATTGGCTATGTTACCGCTTTGCTCAGCCCCTCTTATAGCGTTGCTAGTTGCAGGTGAAGATTGGAGATCGTTCCTTGTTGGAACATTGTTTATCGTTGGGATATCACCATATTATCTTGTTTATCTTAATGCAACTATATACTTGGTAAAGGGTGGAAGGCTCGGCCTTTTGCCTAGTGTTTTGTTCCACTCTTGCCGCCCTAGTCTTCGTCATATCAGTGTTATGTTCCCGGATTTTGCGTTCCTTACGCAGTTGGGTGATAATGGGAACCCCTTGATAGTTCGCCTTGAATAAAACTCCGCCAGCAATGCCCAACCTTGGTTTTACCATTTGCCACCTAGTCTCTTTTTCCCTTGGGTTTCCGTAGCCCAAGGGTCATCTTTATTTAAATCCCCCGGGCCAGTGCTCCTCTGAGTGTTGGTCCACCTCGTCAGCCGCCTGTGGCCACCAGGGGCAACTCTGGGCTGGCCTACCGGAAGTTTGGACAATCTGAGTGTGCCCTGAAAACGAGATATGTGTAGCTCCTATCGGGATTTGTCGGCACATTCAGGCGGTGTTGCTGGACTTGTTTTACCATTGTCGAGGATGTCTTGTAGAACCGAGATGCCGAGTCTGATCGGAATGTCTCGGGAGAAGGAATATCCTTCGTTGACCGTGAGAGCTTGTGATGGGCTAAGTTGGGACTCCCCTGCAGGGATTTGAACTTTTGAAAGCCGTGCCCGCGGTTATGGGCAGATGGGAATTTGTTAATGTCCGGTTGTAGATAACATGAAACTTAACTTAATTAAAATGATTCAACCGCGTGTGTAACCATGATGGTCTCTTCTTGGCGGAGTCCGGGAAGTGAACACGGTGTTGGAGTAATGCTTGACGTAGGTTGTTCTAGGATCACTTCTTGATCATAGTTCTTTGTTCGTGCTTTGCCTTCTCTTCTCGCTCTCTTTTGCGAACAGGTGAGCCACCATATATGCTAGACGCTTGCTGCAGCTACACATATTACCTTGCCTTACCTATAAGCTTAAATAGTCTTGATCGCGAGGGTGCGAGATTGCTGAGTCCCCGTGACTCACAGATTAGTTCCAAACCAGATGCAGGGACCAATGATACTATTCCAGATGATGCTCTTGAGCTCAAGTGGGAGTTTGATGAAGACTCTCGCCGTTACTATTTGTTTTCCCAGATGATCAGTAGTGGTGCCCAGTTGGGGCGATCGGGGACTTAGTCGCATGTGGGGGTTGATCTTTATTTTGGTACCGTAGTCGGACCATGAGTGTATTGGATGATTGTAATGTTATTCAAGTATTTGTGTGACGTGGCGAGTGTAAGCCAACTATGTACCTTTTCCCCTATTATCTATTTACATGGGTTGTTGTGAAGATTACCTTACTTGCGACATTGCTTTCAATGTGGTTATAACTCTAAGTCGTGCTTCGACACGTAGGAGATATAGCCGCATCGAGGGTGTTACAGCCAAAGAGTGCTAGGCATCACTGAAGTCTTCCTGTCTGTGTGATCTGAAGACTTGTTACACTTGAGGATTGTGAATCCTCCAGCCCATTAGGTGTCGCGTTCTGAGCATCCAAGAGTCATTGTGGATCACCGGTGAATGAAGTCTGTGAAGGTTTGGAAGTCTACCTTGAAGACTTACCTGAGTGATTGGGTGAGGACTGTGTGTCCTTCTCTCAAGGGGAATAAGGTGAAGACACGGTCTTTTGAGTTGAATCTCAGCCTCCCTAACCAGACGTACAATTTTCACAGCAACTGGAACTGATCCAAAAAATCCTTGTCTTCACCAAGCAACTGGTTATATCTCTTCCTTCTCTTTATTTCCAGTTGGTCTTTGTGAAGTCATTGCCAGTTTGCATTATCTGTTTGTCTTTGCTGTATGACTGTTTGTTCTGATTGGCTTCATACTGTCTTCCATCCTGATCCATACTGCCTAGCTGCTATTAGTCTTCGTGCTTTCACTTCATTGTATACTTGACTATGGCTTGCCTAGTGTAGTCTACCTTCCGCTGCACATTAATAGGTTCATTTCTATCGTTTGTCTTCGAAACATCCATGTTTTGAAGACTTTCATAAAAATCACCTATTCACCCCCCTCTAGTCGATAACTAGAACTTTCAATTGGTATCAGAGCAAGGTACTCCCTTGTTCTGTGTGATTCGGTTTAACCACCTAGAGTTTTAGCTATGTCGACTGCAGGGATAATCAAAGTCTCCGTTGCTTGCCCCGTCTTCGATGGAACTAAATATCCCTACTGGAAGAATAAGATGCGTATGCATCTTGAAGCCATTGATGTTGACCTCTGGTATGTCGTCAAGAATGGCGTTCCCAAGACTGGTGAAGGTGTCACCCCTGTTGATGTCAAGAAGTTCGTTCAACTAGATTCTACAGCCAAGAACATCATTTGTGGTCATCTGAACAAAGGACAGTATGGCCGTGTGAGTGCTCTGGAAACATTGAAGCTAGTGTGGGACTGGCTCTCCAAAGTCAACGAAGGCGTGTCAACCCAGAGAGATCAAAGGATCAGTGTCCTTCGCAACCTCTTCAACCGCTACAAGAGAAACGACAATGAGAATGTTCAGGTCACGTTTGATCGCCTCACTGACATCACAAATGAGTTCAAGCTCTCGGCGCTACTGAGATCACCAAGCATGAAATCGTGAAGACACTCCTAAGATCACTTGATAGCTCGTTTGACACCCTAGCCCTGATGATTCAAGAATGCCCTGACTTCAAGACACTCAATTTGTCTGACATACTTGAAAGGCTCAACACACATGAGTTTCAGCTTTCTGAGAAAAGAGATATCTACGGTCCCAACTATGGCCGAACTCGCGCCTTGAAGGCAAAAGCTGTTTCCTCATCTGAAGAAGAATATGACTGCAGTTCTGATGATCCTGAAGATATTGGAAAGGAGCTTGCTATGCTAGTGAAGAAGTTCCAGAAATTCACTAGGAAGAAAGGCTTCAGAAAGTCTTCACGATCCAGCTCAAGGAATGATGAATCTTCTACTCATGATTACAAGAAGAGAACATGCCACAAGTGCAAGAAACCTGGTCACTACATCTCTGAGTGTCCGCAGTGGGACAATGAGAACAAGAAGAAGAAGAAGAAGAAGAAGAAGAAGAAGAAGAAGAAGAGTAAGGAATATGACTCTTACGACAAGAAGAAGAAGAAATACTCAAAGTCTTCTTCTAAGTATTCCTCAAAGTCTTCATCACACAAGAAGAGCTGATCTGGCAAGGCTCGTGCATTTGTTGGCAAGGAAATGGATTCAGAGGAGGAGTCTGCTTCTGAGGAGGCGGAGGTGGAGTCTGAGGAGGAGTCCGACTCTGGCGTTGCAAGTATGGCTATAGCCTATGTTGCTTCATGGCACCTATTGCTTCGGCACCGACGCTGATGCTAATGACAAGGACGACTCCGCTCCCACCTATTGCTTCATGGCACGTGGTGCCAAGGTAAACTCACGGAATGATCACTATCAAACATCCAGTGAAGATGACTCTGATTGTGATTCCAAACCCAGCTACAAAACACTTGCTAAAATTGCAACTGAACAACATAAAGCTATGGAACATATTCAAAAACTATTAGACAAAAGCGATGACCTGTTGGACGCTAAAATGACTCGATCTCAGTCCTTAATTGAAGACATAAAAAATCTTCATGTTAAGTATGAGGAACTTGAAAGTCGTCATGAAACGCTCTCAACAACTCATGAAAAGATTTCCTATGATTATCTTCAAAGGAAGCAAGAACTTGAGAAATTGAGAGCGGGTCATGAAGATCTTCAAAAGGAAAATGAGTCATTTCGTGCTCAACAGATCAGTCCCGCTCAGGAAGGTTTTGAACCACCATGTCTAAGATGCCTTGAGTGTGATAACGCTACTTCTGTTGCTGAATGTTCTACTGCTGCTACTGTTGCAATATCTTCAACTATTGATGTGGCAACTAACCCCTCTGCTGAGGATGCCACTGCTATTGCTGATGAAAATGCTAGGTTGAAGACATTGCTTGAAACAGGGATGTACAAAAGTCTCAAAGGGCATCAGACACTATGTGATGTCCTCAAAATGCAGATTCTGAACCGAAACCATAGGAAAGAGGGTGTTGGGTTTGAAAGGAAAATGAATGCTGATGGCTCTTACTGGAAGCCTAAGCAGTACCCCAAAACCACATGGGTTGCTGCAAAGGAACCTTCAGTGGATCCATCCACCCTATATGGCTTCACTTGTGCTAACCCTGTTGTCATTGATGAATCCTTTGATGCAAACTATAAACTGTTTAAGAATCAGAATGGTGAAGTGTTTGCCAGGTATATTGGTACTAATTGCAGGAATGGGCCACCTATGAAGAAAGTCAGGGTGCCCAAAAGGTGTCTGGAGAATCTTCCTGTGAATGTCATCATGACACCACAAGGGAAGAAGACAAACCCCAGACCACATGCTTCATATGGTCCGAAGGCTTCATACAGATAGAGGACTCACCTGAGTCACACTAACATAAATGTTTTGCAGGAAAACCATACTCAGGCCTATGAATATGAGCGTGTTTCATCAAACCACCATGTTCATAAGACCAAGAACTACTCTGCTTATTCTTATGAGTATTATTCACCTCCTGCAAAACTATTTGCCAGGGCTTCAAAGCCAAAGTTCTTAGATGCTGCACTTAGACTCATTGCTTCGAAGCCACCCCTGAAGATGTGGGTGGCCAAGAAAACTTAACTCTCTTTTGCAGGGAATGGTCTCCAGCCGGAAATCAAAGGCATCTAAAGCTATTGCTGGGGACATAAGACATCTTGTGGGGCACAAGAAAAAATGCCAAAATGATCTTATTATGTATTTCATTTCTGAGTCGCTTAACATGCATCCTATCAGTTCTAACCTGGGTCTGAGCTTTCATAATTCACTTGCTCGTCAGATGCTTATGCTTCACAATACTCTTCGTGAAGCCTATCCCACTAACTGTTCTATAGGGTATGACACCAGCTGCTTCAGGATGGATTATCGATAGTGGATGCACTAATCATATGACTGGTGATCAAAGTCTTCTCATGGACTCAACCTTACGTCCATCTGAGAAGAGTCACATCACATATGCTGACACTGGTAAAAGCAAGGTATTGGGTCTAGGTAGAGTTGCAATCTCAAAGGATCAGCACATGGATAAAGTGATGCTTGTTGAATCCCTTGGTTTCAAGTTAATGTCTGTCTCAATGCTTTGCGATTTGAACATGATTGTGATATTTGGAAAATATCGTTGCCTTGTTCTAATGGAATCTGACAAGTCTCTACTCTTTGAAGGGTATCGGAAAGATGATTTGTACATGGTAGATTTCTCAGCAGGACCACAGCCGGTCGTATGTCTTCTTGCAAAAGCTTCTGAGTGCTGGCTCTGGCATCGGAGGCTAGGGCATGCTGGCATGAGGAACTTTCATACTCTCACAAAGAAGAAGCATGTCATAGGCGTCGAGGGCGTCAAGTTCAAGAACGATCACTTATGCGGTGCCTGGGAAGCTGGAAAGATGACAAGGGCCAAGCATCCCTCGAAGACAATCATGACAACAACTCAACCCTTCGAACTGCTACACATGGACCTCTTCGGCCCCACTCACTACTCTACTCTAACTACCACTACTGGTCTCTATGGCTTCGTCATTGTTGATGATTATTCAAGATATACATGGGTACACATAATCCTCTACAAGACTGAAGTGCAGGATGTCTTCAGACGCTTCACCAATCGAGCCATGAACAACTATGGCGTTATGATCAAGCACATCAGAAGTTACAATGGCACTGAATTCAAGAACACCGGCCTCGACACTTATCTTGATACATTGGGCATCACTCATGAGTTCTTAGCTCCATACACGCCGCAGCAGAATGGCATCGTGGAACGCAAGAACAGAACACTCATTGAGATGGCTCGGACAATGCTCGATGAATACAAGATACCAAGAAAGTTCTGGCATGAAGCTATTGATACTGCATGCCATGTCATCAACCGTGTTTATCTTCACAAGCTTCTGAAGAAAACATCCTATGAACTAAGCCAAATGTCAGTTACTTTAGAGTATTTGGTGCTAAGTGCTGGATCAAGGACCCACATCACACTTCAAAATTTTCACCGAAAGCACATAAAGGTTTTATGCTTGGTTACAGAAAGGATTCGCACTCCTACAGAATCTTCAACCTCTTTCACTATAAAGTGGTTGAAACTGTGGATGTGCGGTTTGATGAGACTAACGGCTCGCAAAGAGAGCACCTGCCAAATGTGCTAGATGAAATTCAACCTAGTGAATCCATCAAGCTTATGGGAACTGGAGAAATCATACCGTCTGAAGACAAACCTCCAAACGATGACAATGATCAGCAAGAGCAAAATCTTCGTCCAGTTCATCCTCGTGTTGCAAATGAAGTACAGATTGAGAAGATAATTGATAGCATCAATGCACCTGGTCCACTCACTCGTTCAAGGGCAACACAGCTAGCAAATTTCTGTGGGCACTTTGCATTTGTCTCAATATCTAAACCCAAGAAAGTTGATGAAGCCTTCATGGAACCTGAATGGATTCAAGCTATGCAAGAAGAGCTTCAACAGTTTGAGATGAATAATGTATGGGAACTGGTCAAGCGTCCTGATCCTCGTAAACACAATATCATAGGCACTAAATGGATATATCGCAACAAGCAAGATGAGCATGGTCAAGTTGTCAGAAACAAGGCTCGTCTCGTTGCTCAAGGATACACTCAAGTTGAAGGAATTGACGTCGATGAAACATTTTCTCCTGTGGCTAGGCTTGAAGCTATTCGCATACTGCTAGCCTAAGAAAATCATCATAACATCCTTCTGTATCAAATCGATGTGAAGAGTGCCTTTCTTAGTGGCAAGATTGAAGAAGAAGTGTATGTTGCACAACCGTCTGGTTTTGAAGATCCAAAACATCCTGACATGGTTTACAAGCTCAACAAGGCACTGTATGGCCTCAAACAAGCCCCTCGTGCTTGGTATGACACACTCAAAGACTTCCTGAAGAGAAAAGGCTTCAAACCTGGTTCCCTGGATCCCACACTCTTCACGAAGACATATGATGGTGAACTGTTTGTGTGCCAAATATATGTGGATGGCATTATCTTTGGTTGCACTAATCAAAAATACAGTGATGAGTTTGGACACATGATGCAAGAGCAATATCAGATGTCCACGATGGGTGAGCTGAAGTTCTTCCTTGGTCTTAAAATACGGCAACAACGCAACGGCATCTTCATATCTTAAGAGAAATACCTCAAAGACTGCCTGAAGAAGTTTGGAATGCAAGACTACAAAGGTTATACGACGCCAATGCCAACCAAAAGTCATCTGGGTCCTGACGCCAATGGTAAAGAGTTCAATCGAAAGGTATACCACTCCATGATTGGTTCTTTGCTTTATTTATGTGCATCTGGGCCAGATATCATGCTTAGTGTTTGCATGTGTGCCCGATTCCAAGCGGCACCAAAGGAATCACATCACTTAGCTGTGAAGCGAATTCTTCGATATTTGGCTTACACCCCAACACTAGGATTATGGTATCCAAAGGGCCCAGAGTTTGATCTAGTTGGATTCTCGGATGCTGATTATGCTGGTGACAAGGTGGATCGCAAGTCTACATCAGGCACATGTCACTTTCTGGGAAGATCACTTATCTGTTGGTCTTCAAAGAAGCAGAACTGTGTATCTCTCTAAACTGCTGAATCTGAATACATTGCCGCTGGATGTTGCTGCGCTCAGCTTCTATGGATGAAGCAAACACTCAAAGACTATGGTGTCCATCTGAAGCAAGTGCCACTCTACTGCGACAACGAAAGCGCCATCAAGATTGCCAACAACCCAGTTCAGCACTCGAAGACAAAGCACATTCAGATCTATCATCTCTTTCTGAGAGATCATGTTATGAAGGAAGATATTGATATCATTCACGTCAACACTGAAGAGCAACTGGCAGATATCATCACAAAGCCCTTGGAAGAGAAAAGGTTTTGCAAGTTGCGGTGTGAGCTAAATATCTTATAATCCTCAAATGTCCTGTGATCAAGCACACATCCTAACACTTATGCATATTGATGACTTAGATGTGCAGCAGACGAAGTAACGTATATCTTCAATTAATGAAGACTTACACTCTAAGTGTGAATACATTAACACAGAATTTGACTTCGGAGCGCCACGATAATTGTGCGCCGTGTCTGGGTCTAATACTTCCTATACGGTGGGTAACGCCACCACCAAACTTTTGCTTGGAGTGTTTTTCTGTTGGCGTTACATTTGCAAAATCTTCGCATATTGTTTGTCTTCAATTTTAACATGTCTTCATGTTCATCCTCACTATACTGATTTGGTCTTATTTGGATATATTCATATATTAGCGTTCTGTCCTCTACAACATTCACTTATAGCTATGTCTTCTCGTTTGAATCTTCTGAACTAAGTGAATGTGATTGGACCCTAACCTCTCTATGCTCCTGTCTCAAATATATCTATCCAAATCATATGCATTCTATTGAAACCGTCGAATGTCTTCTCTGCGTCCTTGTCAGCAGAAGACACAGAGACAAACATTAAATCTGATTTAAATGCTCTATCCTTTTTACCTGAAACCCGGAGAAGCGGGACCGACCACCCAACAATCCAGGCATGCGTGGGAACATGGAACAACTTCCAATGTGTTGCATGTTTGCCACATGTCCTTCAGATGTGAACCGACAGGGGCACCTGCGTAATAACGTTGTGCCGTCCCTGTCCTTATAAATACACGCCACACTCCAGTCATTATCTCTTCTTCCACTTCTCCTTCTCGGACAAACCCTAGCGCCACCGCTAGCCCTCGACGACGCGGTGACGAAGCGCTTAGCTGTCGTGACCTCACCGACGCCGTCCTCACGCCGACCGCGGACATTGTCTTCTCTACCGTCGCCGTAGGTGTCCTCCGTCGCCAAGTTAGGGCACGGAAGATCGAACTGCTCGGCCTCATCTTCTACTCCATCTAGCAGTTCCTCAAGTGGTAAATAAAAGCTCTTTTTACAGTCCTTTTGATCCGATAGATTCATCCTTCGCAACCACAAGTGGTTTCTGTCCCCAACAAATTGATTCTATCCTTTTCCGCATCTCATAACATGCCTAGTATGTGCACTTATGCTTCGCAAAGTAGTTAGATTCCTCACTTGTACTGATTCGTGGATTCGTACAAATCTGGAACCAACTCTCTACATATGAGCGAATGTTTTCGCACTATGAGGTCAATGTATTCTAAACTGATTTATCTTCAAAATCTTCTGAGAATGCATATGACCTCTTCCCCTTCCCTTGCATCTCTAATGCTGTCACAGGTACATGTCCGTGGGAGAATCCCTTGGTTCTCATAGTCTGCATTCATTTGCAGAGTTCTTACATCATCATATCAATTCTCCCAAAGCTAATTCCTGTCTAACCAGCAGAAGGAAGCCTTTGCAAGTTCTGAAGCCATTCAGTCTGAACTTCATGGCGACAGAGAAATCAATTAGGAAGGGTGGCAAACAGCACCGTGAAAACACCGCTAAGGACTTGCCACCGGATCTCTATGAGCTATACAAGTCAGATCCAGAAGAGACCTATGGAGAACGCAAGAACCGAATCCAATGGATTCAAAGACATTGGGCAGAGGAATGGTTCAAGTACAAATTTGTCACTGACGAATATGCTGAAAAAAATGCCATCAAGGGCCCCTGGGGAGATATTATATACAAAGGTCTTCAGCCCAAGTCGAAGTCCGAAGCTATTGCTTAAGGCTTCTACCCTTGCATGATCCCTGGACCTCAGCCTGCTAATGCCGACCCATCCTCTCTGTTATGGTGTCATGAAGACAATCTCTTTAAGCGCAACTTCCAGTTTGCCAAAACTTCTGCCAAAGAGAACAAGAAGTCGCTTGGGTTAGACTTCAACCCCGGTCCCTCTGCTCCTCGTGCCGACGGCACACGCGATGCTGAACCCAATATTGTTGGGCCCTTCTACAACCTTGAAGGTCTCATCACTCACATTCAGGTTCAAGGGAAAGCCGTGGATCACTCTACAGATGACGTTGATTTTGATAAAGCGCCTGCACCACCGAAGCCCGTGAAGCAAAAGAAACCAAAGGCTTCAAAGCCCTCCTCTGCACCAAAAGTTTTGCGGGCGAAGCCTCTGGCCACTTCACCTCCTGAAGCCAGTGTGCAGTCTGAAGATCTCTCTTGCATCTCCAAGTCTGACAAGATGAAGAAGCCAATTCAACCAACTGGTCAAGCATTGAGCCCTGTTGCCGTTCTGAGGAATGAGAACGAAGCCATTGATCTTTCTAGCGACGAAGATCTTGGGGATGATGCTCTTGAGCTGCTTATAAAGAGCAAGCAAGAGGCGGAAATCTTGAATGATCTTCCCCTCTTTGATGTGGAGATCCCGTACAAGTTCATTGATGAGTGGTTCGACAGCCCAGACCGTAGTTTTGATGATCTTCAACTCCCAATTAGCCTTGGCGTCTCCTTCCATGGAGCCATCGCTCCTGAGCTGGCTCTTGCATAGAGAATTGTTGAGCTGAACCACAAGATTGACTATGAAAAGGCTCAGTTCAAGAAGCACATGGCCAAGCTCAACGTGGAAGACGTCCAAAACTTCAAGGTCATGCTGCATCAGCTCAAGGAGGCGTTCCACAAGAAACGTGAAGAAGCTAAAGGTTCTCGAGAGCGCATGAAGCACCTGGCTGCCAAATGTGTTCAAGGCTACAATGAAGATGAAAAGCGCAGGGCTCTAGGGCGACCTGGCATCGACCCTAGAATGGCTGCCAAGAAGAAGAAGAAGCCTGCTGTGGCCCAACCTGAAGCATCAAGGCAGGAAGAACCTCACATTGTCTTCCCTACCAGTATGACAGGCTCGAAGCCTAAGGTCCCCATAGTGGCTTCGGAGCTCAAGAAAACAAGGGCAGCTGAAGCCGAAGCCCGCAAGCGCAAGACCAAGAACACCACTGACGATGCTCCACTGACGAAAAAGACAAAGAAGAAAGATCGAGCTGCTCCCACAGAGCCCATTGTTGTCGAGCCGATCTCAGTGGCTCACCCTGCGTCTGAACATAGTGAGCGCCAGTTGATAGTTCATGAGCCTGCGTCCACAGAGGCTCCTGAAGTTGAAGACATTCCAGCTGTTGACCCCACCACAGCTGAAGACATTGGTCATCAAGACAATGTTGAAGATGATGAAGTCCTTCCTCAGATCGAACACAATGTGGTGTCATCGCCTGTTCTCATGAACAACAAACTCATCAGCATTGGTCGTCCATTGACGCCAATTGCTCAGGATGACTCATGGGCTGATCACCCACAAGACTCCCCCCGTCAAGAAGAATCACCAAGTACTCCCCCACCTCAAGTCACCACTTCGGTGCTTGAAGACAATGACTTTGTGGCCCAACCAGCTCCATCTTCACAAGCGTCGCCAGCGTTCTGCAGGCTTCGCAAAGGACCAAGGCCACAGGTCACTCTGTCAAGTGTTCCAGAAGGAGAAGAGCGCCAATCCATTTCACGCCAAGTCTTTCCTGAAGCCTCTCCTACTGCGAAAATCCCCGAGTCTGAAGCCAAAGCGGCTGAAGATATTCTGGTTGCATCAGCCGATGCACAAGAAGAACCAAGAGAAGAAGAACGTGTTGCTACACCCCCATCCAACCCTGAAGTTGTTCTCGAGGAGAACGTGTCCGACCCTCCAGCTACTCAAGTGGAGGTTGATAACATTGAGGCGACCACAAACACCCGTACTTAAGCCAATGACGTTGTCATGGCTGAAGCTACTGTGGCGCCTGAAGTTCATGTGGTGCCAGAAGTGATTGCACCTGAAGCCAATGCTGCTCCTGACGCAAATCTGCAGCTAGAAGTCAATACCACTGCCACTACCACTGCTCATGTACCGCCTCCGAGGCCACATACCCTTGAGCAAGCATTCTATCAAGGCGAACTTACCACCGTCCGCTGACCCATTCTGGTTCCTTCACCTGCTGCCGGTCCGCAATTTGACTATCATGTGGAGCACAGGCCTCAGGTCCAGAAGCCAAAGCCAAGGCTGCCAAGATTTCCAGGTACTGCAACTTCACCAGGATTGTTTAATCTGAATGGCTTCCAGGCACACAACACATTCTTTGACAGTGCCAAGAACCCCTACACAAGGCCAAGAATCTCATCAGATCGATTTTGGAGTTATCAACAACGCAGTTACTATTCCTGCATCTTATACAATCAGGGACGCATTTTCCCTCATATGCATCTAGACTGCGAAGCCATGGCTGGACTGCCTTACCTAGAAGAAGCCCTTGACTGCTTCAGAGATGCTGGCCTTCTATAGTTTGTGACTGCCAAAGAACATTGGAATGAAGAGCTTCTTCTACAATTTTATGCTACCGTCCACATTCGCGGCTACAACAGGGATCCGAAGACTTGGATCCTTGAGTGGATGATAGGCGATGTACACCATGAAGCTAAAGCCCAAGACATCATTGAGCTTACTGCCCTACCCACTCCTGGCGAACATTATGAACCAACTTGTCAGCTACACCAGAATGCTTTGGAAAGCATCTTCCAGAAGCCAGAGCCAAACATGAGCCAAATGATGAGCATGATGAAGCCACTGCCATAAGACGCTGACTATCCTAAGGAGTTCTTTGTTGAAGACCTAGAGTATCTGCCCCGCACTATCTATTATATTATCAGGCGGACTCTCTGGCCGGTCAAAGGACATTCTCCTACAGTGAAGCTTGAAGGAGCAATGAAGACATTGGTTTTCTATATCTTCAATGGCATCAGCTTCAATGCTCAAGACTTCTTCATCAGACAATTGGCTGCATCTAGCTCCGATATCTTTGGTATGAAGTTCTATGCTCCATGGGTAATGCGCCTCATCAAGCTTCACTCTGCTATCAACTATCAGCCGTCTGCACGGAATCATCTTATATTCTTGCTAGAGGTTGATCTGTTTGTCGAAGCCATTTACCCAGAGCCTGCAAAGGAGCCAATTTATCTTCACAATGTCGATCATCAAAGCTTCACCCAGCCCATTGAAGGAGTTCAGGCCGTTCTCGTGTTTATCCCTTGGCTAGCAATACACGTGCCCCTTGCACCCAAACTGAAGCCACTGAAAGCACCATTGCTCAAAGGCCTCGGAAGCGATCTCGTGTTCTCAATGAACAAGAGCTTCTCGTTGCTCTACATCAGAAACAGGACAAGCATCATGACTGGCTTAAGCGTCAGATGCAAAGCCTCTTGGTGGACGTCAATTGCATTCGCAATCTTTCCACCAAGAATGCCTTTATTACACGTGAAACCTGTCAGAGGTCATGGAAGAGCTTGACATTGCTCAGTGCTGAAGCTGATCTTCATGACGATGGCTTCACAGAGAGATTCAAGTTTGACTCAACTCCTCCAAGGAATGCTCACTTGCGTTGGACTCCCTCACTCGAAGACTCTGACTATTCCTCCTCAGCTGCAATGGTGAATGCCAGAGTCATAGATGATCAAGTTGATGCTACCTCACCACCTCCAACTTCGGCACGTATCGACACTGCACCAAGTTCGTCTGCACCACCAAACCTCAACGACGACCCTGCTGCTTCACCTACTCCTCATGGGAACAAGTAGCAAGCTCTATGTCTTCAAACCTTTTTGGTCATTACTCACAAAAGGGGGAGAAGCATATGAGTTGATAGTCTTCAAGAAGGTCCATATGGGTGGTTGCTATACTTTTGCTACATTTGCCAAGTGCTTACAACTCTCGCTTTTGATACATTTGGTTCTTTTGAGTTGTAACACTTAAACTTGATGGTCGTCTGCTACCTTTTCGTCAACTATGTGATGCGATGATAAATTCCACATGTGCGACGATAAATTCCGCACGAAGTCAATTTTGCAGACGTTCATTTTTCATTATGCATGTCATTATCTTCGTTATATCCTTTCATGCATGATGAATTGTCTTCTTAAGTAGAAGAGGAGCTCCGCAAGTACAACCTGCCATGTGCATTTGCATTCAAAAGCAAAATACTTATATGCACATCTTCAGGGGGAGCCTTTCTGCTACGTACAAAGACAATACCTAAATCCTTTACAATTTCACATACTTTTATCCCCGTTGAAAACTTCAACCAGTTTGTCATCAATCACCAAAAAGGGGGAGATTGTAAGTGCATCTAGTGCCACCCCTACTTGGTTTTGGAGTATTGACGACAAACCTGGTTGATGGACTAATGTGTTTGTGAGAATTGCAGGATAACATAGGTAGTAGTCCCTCATTGATTCGGTTTACCTACCGGAAATGACCCCTAAAATGTATGAAGACATTGAAGACAAAGGTGGTATGTGAAGATATTCACATTGAAGACTATGACAAGAAAAGACATCGCGTGAAGACTATGGAGCATGAAGACTTAGTTGTTTCGTTGTTTCCTTTTCTTCTTTGTTGAGTCATAGGAACCACCGTACTGTTAAGTAGGGTCCCAGTGAACAAAGTCAGAGTGACTGAAGTGATGCTTAACCAAAATCCTATGTCTTCGAGCGAAGACAATGAGAGCAAATCTTATCCAGAGCTGGATGAGTCAGTTTTACTTGTAGCCCAAGTAAAGTTGTCGCGTGTGTTTGAAATCTGACCGTTGGAACACGTGTCAGTTCCTTAGTGACCCAGGGTCATTTCGGACAAATCAGGTCGGGTTGCCTAGTGGCTATAAATAGCCCACCCCCACACCATAAATTGGTGGCTGCTCAGAGTTAGTGCACAGCTTTTGTCGTTTGAGAGCAACCCACCTCCGAAGCCTTTGAGAGAGAAATCCTTGTGAGGACAAAGCCCTAAACACCCAGAGCCAAAGAGTGTTAGGCATCACTGAAGTCTTCCTGTCTGTGTGATCTGAAGACTTGTTACACTTGAGGACTGTGAATCCTCTAGTCGGTTAGGCGTTGCGTTTTGAGCATCCAAGAGTCATTGTGGATCGCCGGTGAACGAAGTCTGTGAAGGTTTGGAAGTCTACCTTGAAGACTTACCTGAGTGATTGAGCGTGGACTGTGTGTCCTTAGCTCAAGGGGAATAAGGTGAAGACGCGGTCTTCTGAGTTGAATCTTAGCCTCCATAACCAGACGTACAGTTGTCATAGCAACTGGAACTGGAACTGGTCCAACAAATCCTTGTTTTCACCAAGCAACTGGTTCAATCTCTTCCTTCTCTTTATTTACAGTTGGTCTTTGTGAAGTCATTGCCAGTTTGCATTATCTGTTTGTCTTCGCTATGTGACTGTTTGTTCCGATTGGCTTCATACTATCTTCCATCCTGATCCATACTGCCTAGATGCTATTAGTCTTCGTGCTTTCACTTCATTGTATACTTGACTATGGCTTACCTAGTGTATTCTACCTTCCGCTGCACGTTAATAGGTTCATTTCTATCGTTTGTCTTCGAAACATCCATGTTTTGAAGACTTTCATAAAAATCGCCTATTCACCCCCCTCTAGTTGATAACTAGCACTTTCAAACCCACGGTTCCACAGGATCAAAACCTGACTCTCCTGTACACCCCCTGTTCCTGAAGTTATCCCTCGTGTGTGGACTCATATGTACTTCACGGGCCACCTTCATAGTGATCTATTATGGTACCAGACATACTTATTCCCATTGCTCTGAACCCCTTTCACATTTTGTATCAGGCAACGAATGATTGCCTGCCCGCTCGAAACTTCCCATGATACCTCCTTACTTTGCTCTAAATATGTTTTAAGTTTCAATTTGGGAGTTACTTCCCGCCACCTTCCTTGGTTTTATCTACCGGATACGCAACCTTGTAGAGGACCGTTCTTTCGATGTTACCCCTTGTCCTTTTGTAAGTACGATGGAGACCCCGAAGAAGGATGACGACTTCGTCATGATGACCTAAAGTAGAGAAGTGAAGACATCAATGTAATGGATCGACCTCTTCGAGAAGAGTAACCAAGACCAAGAAGATCCGTTAGATTTTCGTAACCAAAACTTTCCCCCTTACAACACCTCTTAAATCTCGGGTCGAGATTTCTTGTAGTTGAGGAGAATTGTAATGCCCGGGTAGTTAGGCTACAGTAATCCCATGTTAATGGTGCCAAGTCATCATGATTACTATTGCTAATCTCGCTTTGATTCAAACGCAATTCAATTCCAAATTCAAATTATAAGTGAGTTAATAAAATTCTCAAACATGAAAACTGAAGTGTTCAAAATGTGGCAAATAATTCATAGTCAATATTGCTAGAGAAGCCAACATTTTACAAAGTGTTTAAAGGTCCTAAAATAAATAAAACAGCGGTAAAACAATTAATTAAATGCCTTTTTAAGAATTGTAAAAATGTAAACTATTTTGATTGTGTAGCAAACACTTTGTGGCAGTAGAGTAAACTAAAACATTAATTTAGGGACTAGGCTTATGTTTTATAAAACTAAAATATAATAAGAGAAGAAAATAAATAAATTAAACAAAAGAAAAACAAAACAAAACAAACAAATAAATAAAAAGACGCCCCCTCCCCGCTGAGCCTTAGCCTAGATGGCCAAGTGGCCCAGCGAAACAGCCCAGTCGGCCACCCCCTGGCCTATAAGGCCTCAACCCACCTAACTCTAGACCGATCCACTCTCTCTCGATCCCCCACCGTTCCCCTCGTCTCCCTCCCAGTACCGCCACACGCAACACACACACACACACACACACACAGACGCACAGAGGGGAGGCTCCTCTGTTCGATCCCCTCCTCCTGGCGTGCCCTCACCCCAACCCGCTACCTCGATGCCGTCACCCTCAACCTCGGCGCTTCGTCCATGATCATGCTGCCGCCAGACCTCGACGGACTGGCTCGCCCCCATCGCTCGCGTCCCCGCCTCCTCCTCGTCGGCGCCAACACGCCTCGCCGACCCTGACTCCTCCCCGAGCCGCTGCCAGTTCCCTACGGCCTCGCCGTGAGCACCTCTCTATTCTCGCACTTCCCTTCCCCCGTGTCGTACGTTGCCGTGTCTTCCATCCCGCACCCAAGCTGAACTTCGCCGAGGCCTCCACCTCCGACCGCCGTCGCCCGCGTACGTGCCGCTGCCAGCAATCGCACCGCCGCCATGCTCGACCCGTGTCTGGGCCAGCCACATCGGCCCTCGCCCCGCACCCTTTCCCTGCACGCCGCTCGGGGCCGTGCCTAGCGCGCCTCTGCATGCGCCCTGGCGCGTGAGCCCATGCTGCTGCCCCGCTCGATGCCGCCAGCCACCCAGCTCGCTGCACCCACGCGCGCCCGCACAGCCCATCCGCCCTGCATTCGCCGTCGCCCGTCCGGCCGCCACCGCTGCTCCG
Source organism: Triticum aestivum (assembly GCF_018294505.1). Classification (NCBI taxonomy): domain Eukaryota; kingdom Viridiplantae; phylum Streptophyta; class Magnoliopsida; order Poales; family Poaceae; genus Triticum; species Triticum aestivum. The sequence continues at coordinate 578,236,165 of NC_057797.1, forward strand.
CCTGGCCCCGTGCGCCCGCCTTTGGCTTCCTCGTCGCCGGCGCCTGCTGCCTCGCGGGGGGCTATGCCCCGCTCCCCCTGCCACAGCATCGCTGCACCGCCATGCGCGAGCGCGCACACACTGGTTCGCCCCGGGGCTCCGATGCCCGGGCGCCCGCTAACCCACCTCGTATGCCCATGCCCGTTAAGGCCTTTTGGCCCATTGACAGCCGGGCCCGCCCCAGAACATTGTTAAGAAAAATAAAATAAAATAAAAATGAGTTAATACATAAATAAATAAATAAATAAATTAATTAGTGAAATAATTAAGTTAATTAATCCAGTTTAATTAATCTAATTAACTAGTTTAATTGAAAAGTAATTAGATTAGCTAAATCCTAATTAACCTAAACAGACTATGACATGCGGCACCCACACGTCAATGACCCAGTCAACACTTGTGTTGACTGCTGACGTCATGATGATGTTAGCAAACACTGTTCTGGATAATGTTGAATTAAATTAATTAAATAAATGCTAAATTGATTTAAATCTTTTAAAATCAATATAAAATAAACCGTAGCTCCGACGAAAAAACTTTGTACATGGAAGTTTCTCAGAACGACGAGACAAACCCCGATACGCAGCCTGTTCGTCCGCCACGCGTCCCTAGCATAGCGAACTCGCATCTTTCCCCCTCTGATTCATTTGTCCGAAAACACGAAACACCGGGGATATTTTCCCAGATGTTTCCCCCCTTCACCGGTACCACCTCATACCGCGTTAGGGCCCCCCTAGCACCGCTACTTGTCATGTAATGCATCGATATGCATCTGTTTGCATTGTATTTATTGTTTCTTCCCCCTCTTCTCTCCAGTAGACTACGAGGCTGACGCTGCTGCTGGTGCCCCGATCGACTACGCTGTTGACGACCCCTCTTTCTTGCCAGAGCAACCAGGCAAGCCCCCCTGATCACCAGATATCGCCTACTCTTCTCTCTACTGCTTGCATTAGAGTAGTGTAGCATGTTCCCGCTTTCCGTTAATCCTATTCTGATGAATAGCCTGTCATTGTTGCTACAACTGTTGATACCTTACCTGCAATCCTAAATGCTTAGTATAGGATGCTAGATTACCATCAGTGGCCCTACATTCTTGTCAGTCTGCCACGCTATACTATTGGGACGTGATCACGTCGGGTGTTGATCACAGGTAAATACTATATACTTTATACATATTACATGTTGTGACTAAAGTCGGGTCGACTCGTTGAGTACCCGCAAGTGATTCCGATGTTGGGGGCTGAAGGGGCAGGTGGTTCCACCCAGGTAGTGGTGGGCCTGGGTTCCTGACGGCCCCCGACTGTTACTTTGAGGTGGAGCGACAGGGCAAGTGGAGACCACTTAGGTGAGAGGTGGGCCTGGCCCTGGTCCGCGTTCGCGGTTACTTCAAAATAACACGCTTAACGAGCTCTTAGTGTTTGATCTGAGTCTGGCTATTGGCCTATACGCACTAACCAACTACGCGGGAACAGTTATGGGAACTCGACGTCGTGGTATCAGCCGAAGCCTTCGTGACGTTAGCGACTAAGCGGTGCGCGTCGGGTTGGACCGCGTAACGCAACTTCCTTTGTAATGGAGGTTGCTAGGTCTGCTCTCCGGTCGCCCTCGCAACATGCAGGTGTGCAATGGGCCCAGACCCTTGCACCATAGGATTTAGATCGGTGCTGACCTCTCTGTTGTGCCTAGGTAGGGCTACGACGTGTTGATCTTCCGAGGCCGGGCATGACCCAGGAAAGTGTGTCCAGACAAAGGGGATCGAGCGTGTTGGGAAATGTGGTGCACCCCTGCAGGGAAGTTAATCTATTCGAATAGCCGTGATCTTCGGTAACAGGACAACTTGGAGTTGTACCTTGACCTTATGACAACTAGAACTGGATACTTAATAAAATACACCCTTCCAAGTGCCAGATACAACCGGTGATCGCTCTCTCACAGGGCGACGAGGGGAGGATCATCGGTTAGGATTATGCTATGCAATGTTACTTGGTGAACTTACCTTCTACTCTCTTCTTCTGCTGCAAGATGGAGGTTACCAGAAGCGTAGTCTTCGATAGGACTAGCTATCCCCCTCTTATTCTAGCATTCTACAGTTCAGTCACATATGTTACCCCCCTTTTCCATTTGATACCAATGCATACATATGTAGTGTAGCTCCTTGCTTGCGAGTACTTTGGATGAGTACTCACGGTTGCTTTGCTCCCCCTTTTCCCCTTTCCTATACCCGATTGCTGCGACCAGACGTTGGAGTCCAGGAGCCAGACGCCACCGTTGACGACGACTTCTACTACACTGGAGGTGCCTACTACTACGTGCAGCCCGCTGACGACGACTAGGAGTAGTTTAGGAGGATCCCAGGCAGGAGGCATGCGCCTCTTTCGATCTGTATCCCAGTTTGTGCTAGCCTTCTTAAGGCAAACTTGTTTAACTTATGTCTGTACTCAAATATTGTTGCTTCCGCTGACTCGTCTATGATCGAGCTCTTGTATTCGAGCCCTTGTGGCCCCTGGCTTGTAATATGATGCTTGTATGACTTATTTTATTTGTAGAGTGGTGTTGTGGTATCTTCCCGTGAGTCCCTGATCTTGATTGTACACGTTTGCGTGTATGATTAGTGTACGGTCAAATTGGGGCGTCACACTAGCAACACTAAAGCCATAAGGATAAAGAGAAAACGAAAAAAGGTAAAAGACGAAAAGAGAGAAAAAATAAATAATGGTAATAACAGGAGGGGGGAAACGAACACAGAGTTCGGTGTTAGGCATAAAATCATCGTAGTCTGGCCGCGTTCCAGGGGTTCGGCTCCAGGTGATTATCTGACGCATCACGTAGGCGGTATGCTCCTCCGGTGAGAACTTCGTCAATGATGAAGGGACCCTCCCACTTGGGCTTGAGTTTGTCCTTTTTCTTCTCTGGCAAGCGTAGAACGAGTTTACCAACCTTATACGTCTTGGCCCGCACTTCTCTGCTTTGATACCTGCGAGCCTGCTGTTGATAAAATGCGGAACGGGCTTTGGCGATGTTGTGCTCCTCCTCCAAGGCATGTAAGTTGTCCTATCGATCAAGCTCGGCTTCTCTCTCTTCGTACATACGCACTCGAGGTGAGTCATGAATAATATCGCAGTTAACACTGCTTCCGCACCGTACACCATGAAGAAGGGTGTATATCCAGTAGAGTGGTTGGGCATGGTCCGCAGCTCCCAGAGTACGGAGTCAAGTTCCTCCACCCAGTGCTTATCTAATTCCTTCAAAGACCACACTAGTCTGGATTTGATGCCGCTCATAATAAAACCATTAGCCCGTTCGACTTGATCATTTGTTTGCGGGTGATAGACAGAGGCATAATCGAGCTTAATGCCTAGATTAGCGCACCAGGTTTTCACCTCATCGGCTGTAAAATTAGAGCCATTATCGGTGATTATACTGTGCGGGACATCGTAACGGTGTAGCACGTCGGATATGAAATCTATTACTGGCCCCGCTTCGGCCATTTTAACTGGTTTGGCCTCTATCCACTTAGTGAATTTATCCACCATGACCAGCAGATACTTTCTCTTATGGCTTCCTCCTTTAAGGGGTCCGACCATATCGAGTCCCCAGACCGCAAAGGCCAAGTGATGGGGATTGTTTGTAAGGCACTGGGGGACATATGGCTTTGATTGGCAAAGAGTTGGCATCCGACGCAACGTTGGACAAGGTCCTATGCATCTGCTCGAGCCGTCGGCCAATAAAACCCTGTATGGAAGGCCTTGCTAACAAGGGCCCGAGCTGCGGCGTGGTGACTGCCGAGTTTGGCATGAATTTCAGCCAAGAGCTGCCGCCCCTCTTCCTCAGATATACATCGTTGAAGGACTCTGGTGGCGCTTTTCTTATAGAGCTCTCCATCATGAACATTGTATGCCTTTGAACGCCGGACAATGCAGCGGTCCTCATTCTGGTCCTCAGGAAGCTCTTTCCTGTTAAGGTAGGCCAGGAAGGGTTCGATCCATGGGGCAATGACTGCCATGATGAGATGCGCCCATGGTGTTATTTCGGTGGCTGAGCCCCTGATGACATCGGTGTTTCCGGGATCTGGGGTTATGTTTGGATCCGAACTAGTTTTTCCGTTTTCCCCCTGCCAGACCATAGATGCCTTAAAGAGCCTTTCCAGGAAAATATTAGGTGGGACGGGGTCGCGCTTAGCGCCGATACGAGCAAGAACATCCGCCGCTTGATTACTTTCTCGAGCCACATGATGGAACTCGAGCCCTTCGAACCGGGCCGACATTTTTATGACTGTGTTACGGTACGCTGCCATCTTTGGATCTTTGGCGTCGAAATCTCCGTTTATTTGAGATATTGCAAGTTTGAGTCCCCGCATACTTCTAGGCGTTGTATGCCCATGGAGACAGCCATCCGGAGACCATGCAATAAGGCCTCGTATTCTGCTGCGTTATTGGAGTCTGTGTATAGTAATTGGAGAACATACTGGATGATGTCTCTAGTAGGGGATGTTAAAACGATGCCCGCTCCTAACCCTGCTAGCATTTTCAAGCTGTCGAAATACAAGACCCAATTAGAGTATGTGACGTACTCTTTAGGCAGTTCGGCCTTTGTCCATTCGGCGACGAAGTCGGCCAATACTTGGGATTTGATAGCTCGACGTGGCTTATATGTAATGTCAAATGGGAGGAGCTCGATGGCCCATTTGGCAATCCGGCCGTGGCATCGCGATTGTTTACAATGTCATTGAGTGGTACTTCAGAGGCCACCATGATCGAACACTCCTGGAAGTAGTGATGGAGCTTTCGGGATGCCATGAAGACCGTGTATGCTATCTTTTGATAATGAGGGTACCGGGATTTGCATGGTGTAAGGACAGTAGATACATAGTATACTGGCTTCTGAAGCGGGAATTTATGTCCGTCCTGTTCTCGTTCAACGACAAGTACGGTGCTCACCACCTGATGTGTTGCCGATATGTGTAATAACATCGGTTCGCCAGCGTTTGGTGCGGCCAGGATTGGATTGCTCGCAAGAAGGGTTTTTATTTCCTCCAGACCGGCTATTGCCGCGTCCGTCCACTCGAAAGGGTCGGTTCGCCGTAGAAGGCGATAGAGTGGCAGTGCCTTTTCTCCCAATCTAGAGATAAAGCGGCTTAGAGCTGCTATGCAACCCGCGAGCTTTTGAACTTGTTTAAGGTCTGTTGGCTTAGCCAATTGTGACGAAGCCCGGATTTTGGCTGGGTTTGCATTAATTCCTCTATTGGAAACGATGAAGCCCAGCAGTTTTCCAGCAGGGACGCCGAAAATGCACTTCTCCGGATTGAGCTTAATGTCATACACGCGGAGGTTGTCGAACATGAGACGTAAATCATCTATTAGTGTTTCGACGTGCCTAGTTTTGATGATGATGTCGTCCACGTAAGCTTCAACTGTCTTGCCGATCTGTTTCTCAAGGCATGTTTGAATCATGCGTTGGTATGTGGCGCCGGCGTTCTTGAGCCCGAAGGGCATAGTGTTGAAGCATAATGGCCTATATTGGGTGATGAATGCCGTTGCAGCTTGATCGTATTTCTTCACTTTGATTTAATGATATCCGGAATATGCGTCAAGAAAACACAGTGAGTCGTGTCCTGCGGTGGCGTCAACGATTTGATCAATGCGGGGGAGGGGGAAGGGATCCTTGGGGCATGCCTTGTTGAGGTCTTTAAAATCGACACACAGGCGCCAGGGTTTGTCCTTCTTTGGTACCATCACAAAATTTGCCAGCCAGTTCGTATGTTTTATTTCTCTAATGAATCCAACCTCGATTAGCTTGGCAAGCTCTTCCCCCATAGCTTGGCGTTTGGGTTCGGAGAAGCGTCGCAGTGTTTGCTTGACCGGTTTGTGTCCCTTCAAATATTAAGGCTGTGTTCGGCCAACTCGTGTGGGATTCCTGGCATGTCAGAAGGGTGCCAGGCGAATATATCCCAATTCTCATGTAGGAACTCTCATAGAGCAGCGTCAACCATTGGGTCTAGTTGTGCTCCTATGGATGTTGTCTTCTTTGGGTCCGTTGGGTGGACTTGGAATTTGACTATTTCTTCTGCCGGCTTGAATGAGGTGGATTTGGGTCATTTGTCTAGGACCACATCATCTCTGTCCACCCTGGAGCGCAGCATGGTTAATTCTTCGGCCGCGAGGGCTTCAGATAATGCCTCAAGGGCCAGGGACGCGGTTTTATTCTCGGCGCGGAGTGTTATGTCCGGATCACTAACTAGAGTGATTATGCTGTTCGGCCCGGGCATCTTAAGCTTCATGTACCCGTAATGGGGTATTGCGTGAAAGCGCATGAATGCATCTCGCCCCAAGAGGGCGTGATATTCGCCGTTGAAGGGGGCCACCTGGAAAGTTATTTCTTCGGACCAGTAGTTCTCCGCGTGCCGAATACCACGTCGAGTGTGATTTTTCCCGCACACCGTGCCTCCCGACTGGGAATGATTCCTCGGAAGGTCGTGCTGCTTTGCTCAATGCAGCTCCTGCCTATTTCCATCTTTCGTATTCTATCCTCATAGATGAGGTTTAGTCCGCTGCCGCCGTCCATGAGAACCTGGGTGAGCCAAAAGCCATCCACAATTGGGCTGAGGACCAAGGCGGCTGGTGCTCGGACTGTCCTGTGTTTTGGTTCGTCGCCATCATTAAAGGTTATCGCTGTGCCATTCCAGGGGTTTATTGTTGTGATCTGGCAGACTTCGGCGAGTTGGCGGAGTGCCCTTTTGCGCCTATTGTTTGAAGTGAATGTCTCAAAGACTGTCAAAACACTGGTTTCGTCGTCTTCTGGAGGGTGTTGCTCCGGGATGTCCTTGGTGAGGATGTCCTCGCCGTTTTTGGCTACCTGCCGGAGTATCCAACGTGCTCTAAGGCTGTGGGTTGGTATAGTATCTGGTGTGGTGTGTATTTTGCAGGGGCCATCAAGCCATCCCTCTAGAACGGTTCCGCGCCGTGTAATGGGTTTGTATTTCTTGGCTATTAGTCTGGGCGCATTACAGGGGTGCACCCTTTTTGCCTGGACCAGTGGTTGAGTTGGGGCCGATAGCGCCCAAACCGTGTGATTTCTCCAGGTGCTCTCCATTGTGTTGTACTTCTATACAATAGTTGCCAAGTCAGCAAAGTGTAGTATGCGGTGGCGATTAATGGCGTTGAGGAGTCCTTCATTCGTGCAGTTATTGCGGAATGCTAATATCGTGTCCTTGTCGCGGCAATCCTTGACATTGTCCTTGACAATGAGAAATCTGGCCCATAAGTGGTGGAATGTTTCTCGAGATTGTTGTTTTGTGCTCGTGAGAGCACTTATGTCTGGGTGGGTGGGTGGAATTGGATCTGAACCCTGACCCAATTGATGATCCAGAGTCTGAGGTTTTTCTAGACTGAACAGTCCGGGCTCTGGAGTGTCTTCTGATTTTTGAAGCCTACCGTCCGACTCTAAGTTCGGAGGGCAAGGCGTGTCCTTCTGCCGGTTAGTGTTCGGCTTCTCGAGGTTGGAGATCCAAATATAATTCGTCCTCAATGTAGAGGAAGGGTTATCTTGCTCCTCGACTACCACTATCTGGTAGGTGATCGGTGGAGAATTAATCTCTCTCTGGTCGGGTTTAAGCCCAACCCGATCGTAGTCTGTAGCGACTCCCAAAGCGGTAATGCGATCTAGGAGTTCGTTCAAAGACGATAACTCCGTCGGATCCATCCGTTTGGCGTATTTAGAATCAACGCAGATGCATTTTTCGATGACTCGAGAGGTCATCCTCACTGGCTCAGAGGCCGAGCTGGCGATCATGGTAAAATCGCCTAGCCGGAGGGTTTGGCCCGAGGCCAGTGCTCCTTCGGAGGTAATATTTTCCTTGATGATAAGTCGAGCCATCAACCACTGCGACGACGACACAGTGGAACTCTCAATGAAAGCACCAATGTCGGTGTCAAAACCGGCGGATCTCGGGTACAGGGTCCCGAACTGTGCGTCTAAGGTTGATGGTAACAGGAGACAGGGGACACGAAGCTTTACCCAGGTTCGGGCCCTCTTGATGGAGGTAATACCCTACGTCCTGCTTGATTGATATTGATGAATACGAGTATTACAAGACTTTATCTACCATGAGGTTGTAATGGCTAAACCCTAGAAGTCTAGCCTGTATGACTACGGTATTGAGTATCCCCTATCCGAACTAATTCCTCTGGTTTATATAGACACCGGGGGGTCTAGGGTTACATAGAGTCGGTTACATTATATGGAATCTTCATAGTTGTTCGCCAAGCTTGCCTTCCATGCCAAGGAGAGTCCCATCCGGACATGGGCACCGTCTTCGGTCTTCATATCTTCACAGCCCATCAGTCCGGCCCATAGATAACAGGCCGGACGCCCGAGGACCCCTTAGTCCAGGACTCCCTCAACGGGGGCGTACCTCGACGCGCGACGACGGCTACCTAGCCAGACGTGATAAGCATAACCTTGTCCGGGCCGAAAAATGCAGACGGACTCCATCCGAGCTACGTCGCGACTTGGCCCAATACAGAGGCACCGCACACCCCCTTTGCTTCACCGATGAAGTAATGGAGCACGAATTCTCAGAAGGGTTTAAACCCGTGAATATCGAATCATACAATAGAACAACAAATCCCGTGGTATGGATTGAGGACTTTCTTCTCCATTTTCATATGGCCCGCGGCGATGATCTTCATGCCATCAAATACCTCCCGCTAAAACTCAAGGGACCAGCTCAACACTGGTTAAACAGCCTGCCAGAAAACTCCATTGGCAGCTAGGAGGACTTGGAAGACGCGTTCCGCGACAACTTCTGTCGGTGTACAAAAACAGGGGTACGCTTTTTGTACCCCTATTACTGTGCCCGGGCAGTCTGAGCCACGGGCACCACCACACTGAGCAAGGCAAGGGAGGTGAGCCAAGGTAAGGCCGAAGCTCAGGAGAAGCAGAATGATACCAAGACCAAGACCACAAAGAGCAAAGGGGACGAAGCGGACCCCTCCCCCGGTAAGGCCCTTGCCGGGAGATGGTTTTAGCAAACCCGGAAAGACCCTTGCCGTGGCAGCTCGCCCCACACCTACGGAGTGAGTCACCCTTGAGTCCACTACCCCCATGGGGCAAGGATTCGGGAGACATCCCCATGGTGGCATGCAGATCTTTGTGAAGACATTCAAGATCAGATACACCCTTCAGAAGATGATGATCCTTGGCGGGATCCCAGCTAAGGAGTACCACAAGGCCCCCGGCAAGAGCCTTGCCGGGGATGACAGCACGCGCCACGGCAAGACCCTTGCCAGCGCCCTGGCAAGGCCCTTGCCAAGAACACCCGTTGGGCCACCTTTAGGCCCACACCAGTCAAACCTCCACCGCCGTTCGCATGCAGCTGCCGACCCAACCAGCTGGGCAGGCACCTGTGTGGCGGCATGCAGATCTTCGTGGAGACCCACCACTGCGCCACCTCAGCTGCCTGCCTGCCTACATGGCACCGCGGGCGCCGCTGGCCAGGGCGCGTGTCGACGCAAGAGGGAGCGGCGATGCACAAGACATGGCTCTCCCCCGTCCCCGAGAAAGCAAGGACACCTGGGCAAGACGCATTAAATGCGCCTTGTCATGTAATGCGAGGGATAACCTCACATCACTGTTCCCTTTCCACCTCCTGGTGCTACTGTGGCAACCCCCTTTCCTATAAAAGGAGGCCCGAGGCGACCAGGAGGGGGATTCGGCTTTCTGGAGCTCCTCACGCCCCATAGCTAGCTCAAGAACACTGATATACAATCCACCAAAGCAGGAGTAGGGTTTTACGCACCCCCGCGGCCCGAACCTGGATAAAAAAACCGTGTGCTATCTCACGACCCCGCGCCCCGCAACCGTAGTAGGGATTCTTGTGATCCCATAGGTGTCGATCCCACCAACATCTTCGGCGCGCCAGGTAGGGGAAAAACGCGGGCCGCCTCCTTTCACATTAACTGTGATGTGACGCATGCCCGCGGGAAGCAACCCCACGCATGCCGCCCACGTCACACACGCCTCCCCACGCCACGCCACGCGCGGGAAGCATGGGAAGCGCAGCGCGTGAAGAGACTTACCACGGTAAAAACCACCCCGCCTGCCCGCGCACCATTTTTGGGCCTAGCCCAACGACGCGATTGCGCTTACGTGTGGCCCAGGCCCGGGGGCTCCTGTCGGTGTACAAAAAGAGGGGTACACTTTTTGTACCCCTATAACTGTGGACAGGCAGTCTGAGCCACGGGCACCACCACACTGAGCAAGGCAAGGGAGGTGAGCCAAGGTAAGGCCGAAGCTCAGGAGACGCAAAACGACACCAAGACCAAGACCACAAAGAGCAAATGGGACGAAGCGGACCCCTCCCCCGGCAACATCCTTGCCGGGAGACGGTTTTCGCAAACCCGGCAAGACCCTTGCCGTGGCAGCTCGCCCCACACCAATGGAGTGAGTCACCCGTGAGTCCACTGCCCCCATGGGGCAAGGATTCGAGAGACATCCCCGTGGTGGCATGTAGATCTTTGTGAAGACATTCAAGATCAGATACACCCTTCAGAAGATGATGATCCTTGGCGGGATCCCAGCTAAGGAGAACCACAAGGCCCCCGGCAAGAGCCTTGCCGGGGATGACAGCATGCGCCACGGCAAGACCCTTGTCGGGGCCCCGGCAAGGCCCTTGCCAAGAATACCCGTTGGGCCACCTTCAGGCCCACGCCAATCAAACCTCCACCGCCGTTCGCATGCAGCTGCCAACCCAACCAGCTGGGCAGGCACCTGCGTGGCGGCATGCAGATCTTCATGGAGACCCACCACCGTGCCACCTCAGCTGCCTGCCTGCCTACATGGCACCGCGGGCGCCGCTGGCCAAGGCGCGTGTCGACGCGAGAGGGAGCGGCGACGGACGAGACAGGGCTCTCCCCCGTCCCCGATTAAGCAAGTACACCTGGGAAAGATGCATTAAATGTGCCTTGTCATGTAATGCGAGGGATAACCTCACATCACTGTTCCCTTTCCACCTCCTGGTGCTACTGTGGCAACCCCCTTTCCTATGAAAGGAGGCCCGAGGCGACCAGGAGGAGGATTCGGCTTTTTGGAGCTCCTCATGCCCCATAGCTAGCTCAAGAACACCGATATACAATCCACCAAAGCAAGAGTAGGGTTTTACGCACCCCCGCGGCCCGAACCGGGATAAACGAACCGTGTGCTATCTGTTTGATCCGCACTTCTCACGACCCCACGCCCCGCAACCTTAGTAGGGATTCTTGTGATCCCATAGGTGTCGATCCCACCAAAATCTTTGGCGCGCCAGGTAGGGGAAAAACGCGGGCCACCTCCTTTCACATTAACTGTGATGTGACGCATGCCCGCGGGAAGCAACCCCACGCATGCCGCCCACATCACACACGCCTCCCCACGTCGCGCCACGCGCGGGAAGCATGGGAAGCGCAGCGCGTGAAGAGACTTACCACGGTAAAAACCGCCCCGCCTGCCCGCACACTGTTTTTTGGGCCTAGCCCAACGACGCGATTGCGTTTACGTGTGGCCCAGGCCCAGGGGCTCCTGTCAGTGTACAAAAAGAGGGGTATGCTTTTTGTACCCCTATAACTGTGCACGGGCAGTCTGAGCCATGGGCAGCACCACACTGAGCAAGGCAAGGGAGGTGAGCCAAGGTAAGGCCGAAGCTCAGGAGAAGCAGAACGACGCCAAGACCAAGACCACAAAGAGCAAAGGGGACGAAGCGGACCCCTCCCCCGGCAAGATCCTTGCCGGGAGACGGTTTTAGCAAACCCGGCAAGACCCTTGCCGTGGTAGCTCGCCCCACACCTACGGAGTGAGTCACCCTTGTGTCTACTGCCCCCATGGGGCAAGGATTCGGGAGACATCCCCGTGGTGGCATGCAGATCTTTGTGAAGACATTCAAGATCAGTACACCCTTCAGAAGATGATGATCCTTGGCGGGATCCCAGCTAAGGAGGACCACAAGGCCCCTGGCAAGAGCCTTGCCGGGGATGACAGCACGCGCCACGGCAAGACCCTTGCCGGGGCCCCGGCAAGGCCCTTGCCAAGAACACCCGTTGGGCCACCTTCAGGCCCACGCCAGTCAAACCTCCACCGCCGTTCGCATGCAGCTGCCGACCCAACCACCTGGGCAGGCACCTGCGTGGCGGCATGTAGATCTTCGTGGAGACCCACCACCACGCCACCTCAGCTGCCTGCCTGCCTAAATGGCACCGTGGGCGCCAGTGGCCAGGGCGCGTGTCGACGCGAGAGGGAGAGGCGACGGACGAGACAGGGCTCTCCCCCGTCCCCGATAAAGCAAGGACACCTAGGAAAGACGCATTAAATGCGCCTTGTCATGTAATGCGAGGGATAACCTCACATCACTGTTCCCTTTCCACCTCCTAGTGCTACTGTGGCAACCCCCTTTCCATGAAAGGAGGCCCGAGGCGACCAGGAGGAGGATTCGGCTTTTTGGAGCTCCTCACGCCCCATAGCTAGCTCAAGAACACTAATATACAATCCACCAAAGCAGGAGTAGGGTTTTACGCACCCCCGCGGCCCGAACCTGGATAAACGAACCGTGTGCTATCTGTTTGATCCGCTCTTCTCACGACCCCGCGCCCCGCAACCGTCGTAGGGATTCTTGTGATCCCATAGGTGTTGATCCCACCGACATCTTTGGCGCGCCAGGTAGGGGGAAAACATGGGCATGCGTCCCGCCTCCTTTCACATTAACTGTGATGTGATGCATGCCTGTGGGAAGCAACCCCGCATACCGCCCACGTCACACACGCCTCCCCACGCCGCGCCACGCGTGGGAAGCATGGGAAGCGCAGCGCTTGAAGAGACTTACCACGGTAAAAACCGCCCCGCCTGCCCGCGCACCATTTTTTGGGCCTAGCCCAACGACGCGATTGCGCTTACGTGTGGCCCAGGCCCGGGGGCTCCTGTCGGTGTACAAAAAGAGGGGTACGCTTTTTGTACCCCTATAACTATGCACGCGCAGTCTAAGCCACGGGCACCACCACACTAAGAAAGGCAAGGGAGGTGAGCCAAGGTAAGGCCGAAGCTCAAGAGAAGCAAAACGATGCCAAGACCAAGACCACAAAGAGCAAAGGGGACGAAGCGGACCCCTCCCCCGGCAAGATCCTTGTCGGGAGACGGTTTTAGCAAACTCGGCAAGACCCTTGCCGTGGCAGCTCGCCCCACACCTACGGAGTGAGTCATTCTTGAGTCCACTGCCCCCATGGGGCAAGGATTCGGGAGACATCCCCGTGGTGGCATGCAGATCTTTATGAAGACATTCAAGATCAGATACACCCTTCAGAAGATGATGATCCTTGGCGGGATCCCAGCTAAGGAGGACCACAAGGCCCCCGGCAAGAGCTTTGCCGGGGATGACAGCACGCGCCACGGCAAGACCCTTGCCGGGGCCTCGGCAGGGCCCTTGCCAAGAACACCCGTTGGGCCACCTTCAGGCCCACGCCAGTCAAACCTCTGCCGCCGTTCGCATGCAGCTGCCGACCCAACCAGCTGGGCAGGCACCGGCGTGGAGGCATGCAGATCTTCGTGGAGACCCACCACCGCGCCACCTCAGCTGCCTGCCTGCCTACATGGAACCGCGAGCACCGCTGTCCAGGGCGCGTGTCGACGCGAGAGGGAGCAGCGATGGACGAGACATGGCTCTCCCCCGTCCCCGATAAAGTAAGGACACCTGGGAAAGACGCATTAAATGCGCCTTGTCATGTAATGCGAGGGATAACCTCACATCACTGTTCCCTTTCCACCTCCTGGTGCTACTGTGGCAACCCCCTTTCCTATGAAAGGAGGCCCGAGGCGACCAGGAGGAGGATTCGGCTTTTTGGAGCTCCTCACGCCCCATAGCTAGCTCAAGAACACTGATATACAATCCACCAAAGCAGGAGTAGGGTTTTACGCACCCCCGCGGCCCGAACCTGGATAAACGAACCGTGTGCTATCTGTTTGATCCGCTCTTCTTACGACCCCATGCCCCGCAACCGTAGTAGGGATTTTTGTGATCCCATAGTTGTCGATCCCACCGACATCTTTGGCGCGCCAGGTAGGGTGCGCAGTTGTGAGAATCGGCTCTAGCAGTTAGCCGGGCGCTCCTTCGTCCTCGTGACCCTTGAAGAAGAAAGGAGGCTAGAAGATCGACACTCGAGCGATCACAAACAGAAGCTAAGTTGCACTGAACCCTTATTTGTGCTACCCTTCTTATTTGAGGCTATTCCCCCCGGAGATATTTGCTTTGTATGAGAAACCTGCACGCCAGGGGCTCTACCACGATCGGCAACGCCCTTGCCCTGTTTCGAGTCCGCTCAACAGCTCAAGCGGCTGCGTCGAGAATGGCAGATCAGCCTTCCGTGATCTGCAACGCCCCCGATTCTGACTCGAGTCAAGCTCGACAGTTCGAGCGGCTGCGTTCAGAACGGAAAGGTGGCTCGTCCGGCAGCACGCGTACCCGGCTGGCCATGGGGATCCGTCCCCAAAATGCCGCTAGGGGCTTCCGCACCGGCAAGCCTTCCCGATCGATGTAGGGCACGCATACAAAGAGGAATCGAACGAGGAAATAACATGCATGAAAATTAAGAGTACTTCAATTTATATTACATCACATCATAGCTGCGGTTCTAACTAAAGATAAAATTTGTCTTGGTCGGGAACCCGCAGCGGCGAAGAAGAACGGGATGCCTAATCCCGACGCTGGCCTTCCACCCTCTTGATTTCGTCAACGCAGTCGGTGATGGGCTTGATGTGTTCCTTGAGCACCGTGAGGTCAGCACCATCCGGCAAGCTCTTCATCGCGGCTACGAAGTCAAGATCGGGATTCCAGTACGCCGTCTTGGTGAGGACCTTGGTCACGACCTTCCGGCAAAGTCGCCGGGCCTCCTCGGCCAGCGCGGCTGCCCTGTTGGAGTGAAGATACGCCAAGGCTCCGAGGACGCCCTCGAAGAACAAGGTCAACTTGGTGTTGACGGTCCCGCTGTGTTCAGGGGCATACCTCACGTGTGGCATCCCCATGGTGGCCAACTGCGAGGTGACCCTGCCGGCGACCTCCTCCAGGCGGCTGATCAATCTGTTCTCGCCCGCCACATAATCCTGGTGGGAGGCGGCCTCGTTCGCCCGCAGCTGCTTCTCCTCCTCCAGGCTCCTGGTCAAGGTCTCCTCCCGAGCCCTGCTCTCTAACAGCATCTTCTCGAGATCCTCCAGCTTCAGCTTGAGGTTTCTGATGGAGTTTTGCGCATCGAAGAGCTCCCCAGCCCTGCTGACGACCACTCCTTGCGCCTCCACCAAGGCGCTGTTGAGCATGTTCTTCTCGTTGGACAGCTTGAGGGCCTGCTCCTTCAGCTCGTCCTGCGCCACCTCCAACTCCCTTACCTTACCGGCATGGGCCAGAGCCTGGGCATCCAGTGCCTCCTTGTGCCTCTACTCCAGCTCGCGAGTCCGCCGCGTGACAAGGGCCTCAAGCTCCTCATCCTTGCCACGGAGCGCTGCGGCAAGCTTCTCCTCACGCGTGGTGAGGTCCTCTTCCTGGGAATCCAAGGTATCTTGCTGCTGGTTCCGGGCGGCCTCGGCCGCGGCAACCAAGTTCGCCGCCTTTTCCTGGGCCTTCTCGATGTCGTCCATCTTCATGGTGAGCTCCACATCGCGCTCGGCCAATTTCTCCTGGAAGGCCCTCTGCTCCTCGCGAGCCTGGTGGAACCAGGTCTGCATCTCGGCAATGCGCGCCTTGAAGTCCACCTCCGCGTTGTCCACCGTTGCCATCCTGGACTTGACCTTGTCCAGGCGAGAACAGTAGAGCACATGGAGCTTCCGGAAATTGTCCCCCATGGCACGGAAAAGCTGCTCTTCTGGGGAACCGTCACCACCAACCCCAGGCTCATCAACCACCTCGAGCCCGATGGCGGCAAGCACCTCGCCGTCGAAAACTTCCCCTTCGGTGGGCGACCGGCTTGATGCCCCTGGGAGGTGGACGAAGAGATCGTCGCCCACCTTCAGATACCTGCTGGGGCCCGACGTTGAGGAGGAAGGAGGCTGGTCACCCACCACCTCTTCTTCGGCGGAGGCCTTGCCGGCCCCACCGGCAGGACCACCGCTGGTGCCCTCGGCAGAAGCCTCGCCGGTGGCCTTGGCGGCCCCCGCCTCGGTGTCCTCGGCAGCATCCTTGGTGGCCTCCTCAGCAACGTTCCCAGCAACGGTATCCACGTCCTCCATACCTGTTGAAGGAGGGCCTGGGCAGCAACGGGAGCAATGAAGCCAAGAAAAGAATAAGGGAAAAACAGAGACGAAGGACAGGCGACTCACCAGTGCCAGGCTGTGAAGCAGAAGTCCCCTCTCCGCCAACATTTGGCGCTGTGGTAGAGCCACCAGCGCCCAAGTTCCCCTCTTCCTCCATGGGTGTGGGCTCCATGCCTGATGCCCTTGCCGAGGACGCCCCCCGCGGCGGCGTAGTCGATGGGGGTGGTGTGTTGGGAGTAGCTCTCTGTGTCTCCTCCTGCTGCCACTCCCCTCCTGCAAACCCGGCAAGGTCAGCGTCATGGCATCGAGCACCTACCACATGTCGAGTAAGAAGAGGGTGACGAACTTACGCTGGGGGCTACGCCGGGGGCTGGTGTCCGGGCTGCTCAGCACCACCAGTGGTGTCTTTGAAGCCCCAGCCGGGGGCTGGCTGCTCGCCAAGGTCCTCGCCCTCTTCGCCCTCTGGGCCAACGTCTCTGTCTCCCTACGGAAGCAAAAATGGATCAAGACAAGCGACCCAATTCAAGGAAATGGAAATGGCAATAAGGAACGGAGAACTTACTCGTCATCCGTCTCCTCCTCTTCCACCAGTTTCCTTTTCCTCTCCGGACTGAGAGGCCCGAGATCAAAAGGGAGCTCTGCATCATCATCCGAGTCGACGCCTACCGGAGGAGGCGAAGGAGGCGGCGGGGTTTGTATGCACCCGGATGAGGAAGGGGCTGTCTTCTTATTCTTCTCAGCGGCCTTCGTCAGCCTCTTGGCTGCTGAGGCCCTTGTGTGGCGCCCAGACCCCTCCAGGGTCAATTGAGGCCGCGCAGCCCTGCCGGGCCAGGCCGGCTCACCAGAGCCAGCCCGCCACGGAACTCGCCCTCTTGTCCTGGTTGGCGTCGAGCCCGCCGCCGTGTCCTCCTCCTCCCCCGATGACTCGTCGGCCGCGTCTTCGACGAGCGGAGATCCGGTGTTGGCGCTGCTGACCTCCCCGTAGGCCGCCGCCCACCGGGAGAGCTCCTCTTCCTCCGCCGCCGTTGCGGCCACGTCCTCCACGCCCCCGGTGCTGCCGGCCTCCATGGCAAGTTGTGCCTCCCTCTCCCTAGTGGCGATGTAGTCTAGCTCTGCCTGGGTGGTGTCCATGATAAGCCACTGCTCGACGTCGGCATTGACATACACCTCGATCAGGGTGTCGAAGAATTGCTGCACATCCTCGACCTTCGGCTCCTTCCAGCTCGGGACAGGGCCGTGCGCATTATAGTCCGGCATCATCACGAGGATCTCGGACCAACACGAATTGTTGCACAACGGGACCACCCCTGCTGGTAGCTTGAAAAATGGCCCCTTGAGGGCCTTGCCAACATTTGCGGCAGCCCTCGCGGCCTTGCCGGTCCGCTCGACCTTGCCATCGCGACACACATCAAGCTGGAAAAGCCGCTGGCAGAAGTGGGCATGAGCCAGCACTGTGAAGTTGTGATCAAGGCCGGGGCGGAGTCGCATAATGTCAGCCGGGTTCGTGAAGAGCCAAGCAGGCCTCCCCTTGCTATGCAACGGGGCAATCCGGTGGCGAATGAAGTCCGCCCCGATCATCTCAAGGGTGAGTCCGGCCTGGGTGAGCCGGAGAATCCTAGTGGTGGCGACGGTGAGCCTCCCATTGGGGGCATCGACATCACTCCAATCGCTGCCGCAGACCGGCGGCGCTCGGCGGACCTTGCAGAATTCCGGCGGGTTCTCATCTTCAATCTAGCACCACCGGGCACGCCATTCCTCCCACCTCTCCTTCACGGCACCGTCCGGGTACGCCCCTTGGATCTTGGGATCCAGGTGACGCAACCGAAGACGGCTCCTCCCGGCTGGATTCGAGGGAAGAAGTAATGGCGGAAGAGCGCCGTGTTGGGCTGCACCCCAGCAAAACCTTCGCAAAGATGCGCGAAGAAAGCCATGCACGCCACCGCATTCGGAGTAAAATCCAAGAGGCGAAAGCCGAAGGTGCGCATAACGTCGCAGAAGAAATCGGAGAAAGGAGGGCATAGCCCGCAAGAAAAGTAGTCAACGAAGAAGGGGTACCAATTTGAGGTAGGATCAGCGCAAGCGGCAGGAATGATGCATGTCGCCGGGTGTCCCGAATCCTCTCCCCCCGTCTTCACTCCCCATAGGGACTTGAAGGAGGCCCGGAGCTCTTGAACATCAACCGTCAAGGGGAAGAAGAAGGTGGACTTCGTCCGGTCCCCCAACAACGCGCTCTCCGGCGGCTGCACCGTCCCGGCGCCCTTAGCCACCCCCTTGCCCTTGGTGAATTTGGGAGCCATGGCGACCAAGAAGTTCAGAGGGCTGAGGAAGGGGGATGGCAAAGCAGCGGCGGCGGGCGACAGCGAAAGCTTAGGAAGGAAGGAAGAAAGGGGATGGCGGCTCTGAGATCGGAAAAGGCACGAGGGAAGAGGAGAAAGTGAGCAGCGCGCCCACGGTTATTCCTTCTTATGGGGAAAAAACGCGGGGCGCCTCCTTTCACATTAACTGTGATGTGACGCATGCCCGCGGGAAGCAACCCCACGTATGCCGCCCACGTCACACACGCCTCCCCATGCCGCGCCACGCGCGGGAAGCATGGGAAGCGCAGCACGCGAAGAGACTTACCATGGTAAAAACCGCCCCGCCTGCCCGCGCACCGTTTTTTGGGTCTAGCCCAACGACGCGATTGCGCTCACGTGTGGCCCAGGCCCGGGGGATTCTGTCGGTGTACAAAAAGAGGGGTACGCTTTTTGTACCCCCTATAACTGTGCACGGGCAGTCTGAGCCACGGGCACCACCACACTGAGCAAGGCAAGGGAGGTGAGCCAAGGTAAGGCCGAAGCTCAGGAGAAGCAGAACGACACCAAGACCAAGACCACAAAGAGCAAAGGGGACGAAGCGGACCCCTCCCCTAGCAAGATCCTTGCCGGGAGACGGTTTTAGCAAACCCGGCAAGACCCTTGCCATGGCAGCTCGCCCCACACCTACGGAGTGAGTCACCCTTGAGTCCACTGCCCCCATGGGGCAAGGATTCGGGAGACATCCCCGTGGTGGCATGCAGATCTTTGTGAAGACATTCAAGATCAGATACACCCTTCAGAAGATGATGGTCCTTGGCGGGATCCCAGCTAAGGAGGACCACAAGCCCCCCGACAAGAGTCTTGCTGGGGATGACAGCAGGCGCCACGGCAAGACCCTTGCCGGGGCCCCGGCAAGGCCCTTGCCAAGAACACCCGTTGGGCCACCTTCAGGCCCACGCCAGTCAAACCTCCACCACCGTTCGCATGCAGCTGCCGACCCAACCAGCTGGGCAGGCACCTGTGTGGCGGCATGCAGATCTTCATGGAGACCCACCACTGCGCCACCTCAGCTGCCTGCTTGCCTACATGGCACCGCGGGCGCCGCTGGCTAGGGTGTGTGTCGACGCGAGAGGGAGTGGTGATGGACGAGACAGGGCTCTCCCCTGTCCCCGATAAAGCAAGGACACATGGGCAAGACACATTAAATGCGCCTTGTCATGTAATGCGAGGGATAACCTCACATCACTATTCCCTTTCCACCTCCTGGTGCTACTGTGGCAACCCCCTTTCCTATAAAAGGAGGCCCGAGGCGACCAGGAGGAGGATTCGGCTTTTTGGAGCTCCTCACGCCCCATAGCTAGCTCAAGAACACTGATAGACAATCCACCAAAGCAGGAGTAGGGTTTTACGCACCCCCACGGCCCGAACCTGGATAAACGAACCGTGTGCTATCTGTTTGATCCGCTCTTCTCACAACCCCGCGCCCCGCAACCGTAGTAGGGATTCTTGTGATCCCATAGGTGTCGATCCCACCGACAACTTCCAAGGTACATACGTCCGACCTCCAGATGCCGATGACTTAAGTCACATAGTTCAACAGCCTAGAGAGTCAGCCAGAAAATTCTAGACTAGGTTCCTAACTAAAAAGAACCAGATCATCGACTGTCCGGATGCAGAAGCCCTAGCGGCCTTTAAGCATGGCATCCGCGATGAATGGCTCGCCCGACACCTCGGTCAAGAAAAACCGAAGTCCATGGCAGCCCTCACGGCACTTATGACCCGCTTTTGCATGGGCGAAGATAGCTGGCTAGCCCGTAGCTTCAATAATGCAAGCAAAACCTGGCACCTCTGAAGCCAGAAATAGCAACGGCAAACCCCGACGCAACAGACACAAGCGTCGAAGCAACGGTGACAATACCGATGACACGACAGTTAACACCGAATTCAGTGGCTCCAACTCCGGCCAGCGGAAGAAGCCATTTAAAAGTAACAATCTGGGCTCATCCAGCTTGGACCGCATACTCGATCGCCCATGTCAGATCCACGGCACCCCCGATAAACCCGCCAACCATACCAACAGAAAATGTTGGGTTTTCAAACAAGCCGGCAAGCTCAATGCCAAACACAAAAGAAAGGGGTCGCCCAGCGACAGTGAAGAAGAAGAGGCTCGCCTACCGAGCACCGGGGGACAGAAGCAATTTCCCCCCGAAGTAAAAATAGTCAACATGATATATGTGACGCATACCTCTAAAAGGGAGCACAAGCACGAACTATGAGACGACCACTCCATAAAGCCGGGCGCCCCACAATTCAATCCATGGGCGGCCTGCTCGATCACTTTTGATCATAAGGACCACCCAACCATTATTCATCATGGAGGTTCAGCAGCTTTGGTCCTCGATCCAATTATCAGTGGATTCCATCTCACGCAAGTCCTCATGGACGGCGGCAGTAGCATCAATTTACTCTATCAAGACACTTAAAGGTTATAATGTGCTTGTTTCAATGTGATCCCAAACTACGCCTATCTAAAGCTTAAGATGCCCAGTCCACACGACACCATAATGGTCAACGAAAACATGGAACGCTCCCTCCGCATCGAGGGGCACACTGTGGCAATCACCACCGAAGTACAAAGCGGCCTCCTCAAGCCGCATATCTCATCGGTCATTAAACCACTGGCATCTGCTACACAGGACTGGTCAATTTTAGAGCTAGATTAGCGGGCCCGCCTCCATCGTTCACCGCTTATACCTGCAGAGTTTGCACCACGCGTACATAATTATGCACTCTAAATACCTTGGTCATCGGCGAAGGCACAATACGGACAGGCCTACAAAGCGGTTCGTCCAAACTTTAGCCTTTTCTCTTCTTACTAACTATTTTCTTATATTTTTGCCACAGGTGAATCAATACCAGTCCGTCCTATGGACATGAAAGGACTCTTTATGAGCCCAGTTTTCCTACAAATAACCATGGATTGCTCCCTTTAAGGAAGCCTTTTTCGCGGAAGCACAAGCAGCGCAGACGTGCGACAGGAGGTCCAAAAGATTTTTTGTGGACCACGAAAACCCTATTTGAAACCTGTACAAAGGTTTTTCCCTCAGGCCTCGACACCTCGACACAAAATCGCCAGGGGCTAGATATGGCAGCATATGGGTTGCCGAAAAAGTTTGAATAGCTCTATAGCATACTTTGGCGTCACGAGTTTGGCATTATATGCATCAGCTCTGAATCATGCCTTTGGTCAATAATTGGGTTGCCTGGCTCCTGTGGTTGCTACCCTACGTTCCGTCTTATTGGCTAGGGTAGTAAAGGGAGAACTACTGCGATTATGTTTCTGGTTCACCTGGTTAAACACCTTAGTAGAGAAAGCCAAAAACTGACTGTCATGATGCGGCGAGAGCTGGTCAACCACTCGGTGACTTATCAAAATCTTCTGTGATTTCTTTCGTATTACACGAAGGACCATTTTTTCTTTGGTCACCTACGCAACACAACCATATTCGGATAACTACATGGATATAAGGGACTACATAATAGACCCGTCATAAAACTCCTATGGCTAAGTGAAGGTGTTAAAGCCCTATAGTCTGATTGCCTAGTTCCCCGCACTGACACCTCTGTCCCGGACCAAGACGTTGGGTAAAGAGTGATCAGGAGCTATTCCAAACACCCCCGCACTATACGCGAGGGGGCCGAAGCCGACGACTGGCAAACTTAAAGGTTATAAGAAACGACCGCATAGGAGGAAATAATGGCAAAGGTATATAACACAACCTTAACATATCATAATATTGTTTTCACAATTCTGGTACATTTATTCAAATATAATATCCTTTGAGCACTGACCCTCTATCAAGCGAGCGCCCTCTCGGACGTCCTTGAAATAATGCTCCAGCGTGCGATGGTCCTTGCCTCTAGGCGGACCCTTAGTTGCAACATCGGTGGCCTTCATCATTGCCCAGCACATCTTGACGTGGGCGAAGGCCATCCGGGCACCTACTATGCACACAGACAACTTGAGAGCATCAATACGCGGCACTTAATTGACAAGCCGCTGCACCAAACCGAAATAGCTACTCGGAATGGGTTCAGCCGGCCATAGCCGAACCACGACGTCCTTCATGGCAGCTCCAGACATCTTGTGTAGCTCAGCCCATTGGGCCATCTGTTCATTCAGCAACGTCGGACGCCTTGCCACGTTGAACTGCGACCAAAAAAGCCTCTCTGCAGCATGTCCTTCCTGTGCTTGGAAGAACAGCGTCACGTCGGAAGCACTCTTCGACAGATCCAAGAACGCGTCTGGAGAACTCCACATTTGGTTAAGCAGAGCATACTTGGGGTCGCCAAACTTAGTCTGTAAAAGAAAGGGTTTACCAGCCGCTATCTCCCCAGCCCGCCGGATCTCTCTATATTCGGATCGCGCTTCTTTCGCCTCTAGTAAGGCTTTGTCGAGTTTGGCTGCCTTAGCTTTGTTATCCTCCTTGAGAGATTTGCACCTGCTAGTGGCATCCTTCATCTCCCGCTCCATGGTAGACATTCTCTCTTGGCACTGGCGCTGAGCGGCCTGTTCAGCCTTTAAATCCGCAGACGCCTTCTTGGCAGCCGCGTCACTCACTCTGGCATGCTCCTTGGCCCGGGCAAGTTCAGCCCGAAGGGTCGCAACCGCGGCAGCACTATCTATAGTTATGCATGTCACAGTATATGATTTTCAGCCTCATGCTCATACTAATATACATGCATAAAAAAGTTGCCCAACACATACCTTGTGCCTCGTCGAGCCGCCTGTTAATAAGAGTGATGTCCTCATTCGCTAACTCAAGTTTCTACTTTAGATCTACAACTTCCGTAGCTTGGGCGGTCGCCATCGACGTAACAACCTGTGTTCAAATTAATTAGTTTACTTCCTGAGCATATCTTTTTGATCCTCTGATCGCCTCCCTGTGAAAGCCGACCAGAGCCTCAAGGGCTACTACCTGTACACGGTCGCATTATGCATATAAAAATAGTTAAGCTATTACATTGCGTACCTCGAAGCCTCTCAACAGGCCCAGGAAAGCTTCATTTACTCCGCTTCACGTGGACAGAACCCTTTCAACTACCGTACCCATTAAGGTACGATGTTCCTCTGAGATGGACACACTTTGTAATGTGCCCATCAAAGTGTCCGGCACCTCCGGATTCCTGGATGCTGCTGCGGGAGGATGCATTCCCTTCAAAGGGGTACATCGGCTCGACCCTAGAGTCGTCTTC
The DNA here is from genome assembly GCF_018294505.1 of Triticum aestivum. Lineage (NCBI taxonomy): Eukaryota > Viridiplantae > Streptophyta > Magnoliopsida > Poales > Poaceae > Triticum > Triticum aestivum. The sequence continues at coordinate 578,260,011 of NC_057797.1, forward strand.
GGCTATAAGCCGGATAGTTCGGGGCCTTCATTGCTGGCCCCTGTAGGGGCTGCGCCCCCTGGACCCTTAATGATTGAAGTACCACCCTCGGGCGTTGTCTTCATTGTCCCCCACGCCGCTTGATGGTCAGGGGAGATTCTCCGAGATGACACCTCAAAGTCATCTGCCCTAAGAGGTGAGGAAGCACGATAAGGCGTCTTGCTTTCCATCATCCCCGGAGATAAGTGCCCTAATGAGGAGGACTGTCGGGGTGGACTGTGGGCCGAACTGCAAGCATATAGTTTAAGTATTACCCCCGCAACCTGAAAAGAACGGGGTATGTCTAGAGCATCTGTGTTCACTTATGATTCGGCAAGGGGCTTGTCCCTAGAGAAGTGCTTTGCGATGATATCGGCTTCGGAACCCGAACCATATGGTAGGGATACCTTCCCTCTCTTGGGTGCTTCCACCTCCAAGTCTTTGGATGCACTCCTTTTCCTCCCATGAGGGAAAGGGGTATCACCTTCTCCTTCCCCATCATCTTCCGAAGAAGGAGCTTCAGTCTCCCCGGACATAGTGTCCGACATACCTGCAGAGTGGAGGCTGCTTTTGGCCTCTTCACTCTTCTTCTTGTCCTCTTGCGCCAGTGCTTGATATGGCGCCGGGATCAGCATCCTCGTCAACACAGGATCTTCCGAGTCTTCGGGAAGTGGAGCTGAACACCTCATTCGTTCCACCTTCTTTATCCAGCCCTGGTCAAAGATAGAACTCTCAGTACATCACTGTGGGATAATCAACCAAGTTGCGGTCAGAAATCGGGTGCTTACCGAGGTATCCGGATGGTTGCAGTAAAGACCGATGTCCTCTGACGTGTCCGTCCACTGCTTTTGAATCTTGAAGAATCGTTTCCACATCCCTTCGTGCATTGTGCCGAAGAATTGCTGAAGGGTCCGCGGTCCTTCCGGATTGAACTCCCACATACGGAGAGGCAGTCGCCGGCACAGGAGGATCCATCGGACTAGCATCACTTGGATCACGTTAATAAGGCCAATGTCCATTTCGAGGATACTCTGGATACGACTTTGCAGCATCTGTACTTCGTCAGCGGATCCCCAGTCTAGCCCCTTATTTATCCACGATGCGAGCCGCAATGGAGGGCCGGATCGGAACACAGGTGCGGCTGCCCATTTGGTGCCGCGAGATTCGGTGATATAGAATCACTCTTGTTGCCATGAGTTGGAGGTTTCCGTGAAGGTGCCTTTTGGCCATCTAGTATTGGCAAGCTTGCTCACCATAGCACCGCCGCACTCTGCTTGTTCCCCATTAACTAGCTTCAGCTTCACATTGAAGGTCTTGAGCCATAGGCCGAAGTGTGGGGGGATGCGGAGAAATTCTTCGCACACGACGACGAACACCGAGATCTGGAGAAAAGAGTCCGGAGCTAGATCATGAAGATCTAGCCCATAATAGAACATGACGCCGCGAACGAAGGGATGGAGAGTGAACCCTAGCCCGCGGAGGAATTGGGAGATGAATACCACCCTCTCGCCAGATTTTGGTGTGGGGATGGCCTGCCCTTTAGTAGGGAGCCTGTGGGGGATTTTCGTAGTCAGGTACCTCGCCTTCCAAAGCTTCACGATATCCTCCTCAGTAACCGAGGAGGATTCCCACTTACCTTGGGAGATGGATCCAGACATAACTAGAGGGCCTAGTAACAATGGAAGAAATCAAATCCTGGGCATTGGAGCCTGAGGTTGGGACGGTTGAGGAAGAGGTAGGCGTGGGGGGAGAAAGATGGGGTCTGTACCCCTTTATAAAGGCGAAGAATATCGAACGCCTCCTCACGGGCCTTAAAGCTCGCCTATTCCCAAGGAATCGCCAACAACATGGTTGGATTACCCACGCCCATATTGATAAGGATCCCGTAATAAGGGGACACGATCTCTGCTTCGATAAGACGTGCCAATAAAAACCGCATCTTGAAACGTGGAGCGGGAGGCTAAAAACGGTTTGAAATAATGACCAGGCGGAGACGTGGTGTCTCGCTACAAAAGTTGTCAGTAGATGGGACCCATGAAATATTATACTCTCTATGGTTGTGTGTGGTACTTGTTTTGCAGATCTGGACACGTTTTCTGTGTTCGGAGACTACTTTGGAGTATTCGGAGGAGGAACCCGCCTTGCAATACCGAAGACAATCTGTGCGCCGGACACATCATCATTGAAGCCTGGTTCAGGGGCTACTGAGGGATTCCTGGATTAAGGGGTCCTCGGGTGTCTGGGCTATGTGACGTGGGCCGGACTGATGGGCCGTGAAGATACAAGACCAAAGACTTCCTCCCATGTCCGGATGGGACTCTCCTCTGCGTGGAAGGCAAACTTGGCGATCGAATATGAAGATTCCTTCCTCTGTAAACCAACTTTGTACAACCCTAGGCCCCTCCGGTGTCTATATAAACCGGAGGGTTTAGTCCATAGAGGCAATCACAATCATACAGGCTAGACATCTAGGGTTTAGCCTTTACGATCTCATGGTAGATCAACTCTTGTAATCCTCATATTCATCAAGATCAATCAAGCAGGAAGTAGGGTATTACCTCCATCAAGAGGGCCTGAACCTGGGTAAACATCATGTCCCCATCTCCTGTTACCATCGACCTTAGACATACAGTTCATGACCCCCTACCCGAGATCTGCCGGTTTTGACACCGACAGTAGATTCGTCATGGTCGAATAACATGACTTCCAGGACAGGATTACCGTACCACTCTGGTGTGAAACATGCTCTGTTCGACCTACGAGGTCCAATAGTAACTTGATCCGAAGTTTTATGATCATCATAATTAGCTTCCTCTCTAGTTGGTGTAGGAATCATGGGAACAGATTTCTCGGATGTGCTACTTTCCAAATTGAGAGAAGGTACGATTACCTCATCTAGTTCTACTTCCCTCCCACTCACTTCTTTCGAGAGAAGCTTCTTCTCTAGAAATGTTCCATTATTGGCAACAAAGATCTTGCCTTCGGATCTATGGTAGAAGGTGTACCCAATTGTTTCCTTAGGGTATCCTATGAAGAATCACTTCTCCAATTTGGGTTCGAGCTTATTAGGCTGAAGCCTTTTGACATAAGTGTCGCAACCCCAAACTTGAAGAAACGACAGCTTAGGTTTCTTGCCAAACCATAGTTCATCCGGTATCATCTCAACGGATTTAGATGGTGCCCTATTTAACATGAATGCATATGTCTCTAATGCATAACCCCAAAACGATAGTGGTAAATCGGTAAGAGACATCATAGAACGCACCATATCCAATAAAGTACGGTTACGACGTTCAGATACACCATTACGCTGTGGTGTTCCAAGTGGCGTGAGTTGTGAAACAATTCCACATTGTTTTAAATGAAGGCCAAACTTGTAACTTAAATATTTGCCTCCGCGATCAGATCGTAGAAATTTTATTTTCTTGTTATGATGATTCTCCCGTTCACTCTGAAAATCTTTGAACTTTTCAAAAGTTTCAGACTTGTGTTTCATGAAGTAGATATACCCATATCTGCTCAAATCATCTGTGAAGGTTAGAAAATAACGATACCCGCCGCGTGCCTCAACACTCATTGGACCGCATACATCGGTCTGTATTATTTCCAATAAGTCACTGGCTCACTCCATTGTTCCGGAGAATGGAGTTTTAGTCATCTTGCCCACGAGGCCTGGTTCACAAGCATCAAATGATTCATAATAAAGTAATTTCCAAAAGTCCATCCGCATGGAGTTTCTTCATGCGCTTTACACCAATATGACCTAAACGACAGTGCCAAAAATATGTTGCACTATCAGTACCAACATGCATATTTTGGCATCAATATTATGAATATGTGTATTACTACAATCGAGATTCAATAAACCATTCACCTTGGATGTATGACCACAGAAGGTTTTATTCATGTAAACAAAACAACAATAGTTCTCTGACTTAAATGAATAACCGTATTGCAATTAACATGATCTAATCATATTCATGCTCAAGGCATACATAAAATAACATTTATTTTAGGTTGAACACTAATCCCGAAGGTAGAGGGAGTGTGCGGTGGTGAACGTATGAACCTTGGAATCACTTCCAACACACATCGTCACTCCGCTCATAACTAGTCTCTGTTCATTCTGCAACTCTTGTTTCGAGTTACTAAACTCAGCAACTGAACCGGTATCAAATACCCAATGGTTTATATGAGCACTAGTAAAGTACACATCAATAACATGTATATCATATATACCTTTGTTCACTTGGCCATCCTTCTTATCCGCCAAGTATTTGGGGAAGTTCCGCTTCCAGTGACCATTTCCTTTGCAGTAGAAGCACTCAGTTTCAGGCTTGGGTCCAGCTTTGGGCTTCTTCCCGGGAGTGGCAACTTTCTTGCCATTCTTCTTGAAGTTTCCATTCTTCCACTTGCCCCTTTTCTTGAAACTAGTAGTCTTGTTAATTGTCAACACTTGAAGCTCTTTCTTGATTTCTACATTCGCCGATTTCAACATCACGAAGAGCTCGGGAATCATTTTTCGTCATCCCTTGCATATTATAGTTCATCATGAAGTTCTAGTAGCTTGGTGATAGTGACTAGAGAATTCTGTCAATCACTATCTTATCTGGAAGATTAACTCCCACTTGATTCAAGCAATTGTAGTACGCATACATTCTGAGCACATGCTCACTGGCTGAGCCATTCTCCTCCATCTTGTAGGCAAAGTACTTGTCAGAGGTCTCATACCTCTCGACATGGGCATGAGTCTGAAATACCAATTTCATCTCTTGGAACATCTCATATGCTATGTGGCGTTCAAAACATTTTTGAAGTCCTAGTTCTAAGCCGTAAAGTATGGTGCACTAAACTATCAAGTAGTCATCATATCGAGCTTGCCAAACATTCATAACATATGTACCTGCTCTTGCAATAGGTCTGTCACCTAGCGGTTCATCAAGGTCATAATTCTTCTGTGCAGTGCTACCTCTTGAGCATGCGTTGGTTTTCCCTTGAAGAGGAAAGGGTGATGCAGCAAAGTAGTGTAAGTATTTCCCTCACATTTTGAGAACCAAGGTATCAATCCAGTAGGAGACTACACGCAAGTCGCCTAGTACCTACACAAACAAACAAGAACCTCGCAACCAACGCGATAAAGGATTGTCAATCCCTTCACGGTCACATACGAAGGTGAGATCTGATAAAGAAAATAAGATAAATATTTTTGGTATTTTTGTATGGATTGGAAAGTAAAGATTGCAAAATAAATAGCGATAGAAATAGCTAGTTGACGGGAGATTAATATGATGGAAAATAGACCCGTGGCCATAGGTTTCACTAGTGGCTTCTCTCAAGATAGCATAATCTATGGTGGGTGAACAAATTACTATCGAACAATTGATAGAAAAGCGAATAGTTATGAGAATATCTAGGCATTATCATGTATATAGGCATCACGTCCGTGACAAGTAGACTGAAACAATTCTGCATCTACTACTATTACTCCACACATCGACCGCTATCCAGCATGCATCTAGAGTATTAAGTTCATAAGAACAGAGTAACGCATTAGGCAATATGACATGATGTAGAGGGATAAACTCAAGCAATATGATATAAACCCCATATTTTTATCCTCGATGGTGACAATACAATACGTGCCTTGCTGCCCCTGCTGTCACTGGGAAAGGACACCGCAAGATTGAACCCAAAGCTAAGCACTTCTCCCATTGCAAGAAAGATCAATCTAGTAGGCCAAACTAAACCGATAACTCGAAGAGACTTGCAAAGATATTTAAGTCATGCATATGAGAATTCAGAGAAGAATCAAATATTGTTCATAGATAAACTTGATCAAAAACCCACAATTCATCGGATCTGGACAAACACACCGAAAAATAATTACATCGAATAGATCTCCAAGAGAATCAAGGAGAACTTTGTATTGAGATCCAAAGAGAGAGAAGAAGTCATCGAGCTAATAACTATGGACCTGAAGGTCTGTAGTAAAGTACTCACACATCATCAGAGAGGCTATGGTGTTGATGTAGAAGCCCTCCGTGATCGATTCCCCCTCCGGCGGAGCGCCAGAAAAGGCCCCAAGATGGGATCTCACGGGTACAGAAGGTTGTGGCGGTGGAAATAGGGTTTCGTGGTGCTCCTGGATGTTTTCACGGTATATGGGTATATATATGAGGAAGAAGTAGGTCGGTCAAGCTGCGAGGGGCCCACGAGGGTGGGGGCGCCCAACCCCTGGGGCACGCCCTCCTACCTCGTAGCCTCCTCGCTTCTTTCTTGACGTCCACTCCAAGTCTCTTGGATTGCGTTTATTCCAAAAAGGATCCTCGCGAAGGTTTCATTCCGTTTGGATTCCATTTGATATTCCTTTTCTGCGAAACACTAAAATAGGCAAAAAAAACAGCAATTTGCACTGGGCCTTTGGTAAATAGGTTAGTCCCAAAAATAATATAAAAGTGCATATTAAAGCCCATTAAACATCCAAAACAGATAATATAATAGCCTGGAACAATCAAAATTTATAGATACGTTGGAGACGTATCAAGCATCCCCAAGCTTAATTACTGCTCGTCCTCGAGTAGGTAAATGATAAAAATAGAATTTTAGATGTGGAATGCTTCCTAACATAATTTTCAAAGTAATTCTCTTTATTGTGGCATGAATGTTCAGATCCGAAAGATTCAAGATAAAAGTTCAATATTGACATAAAAATAATAATACTTCAAGCATACTAACTAAGCAATTATGTCTTCTCAAAATAACATGGCCAAAGAAAGTTATCCCTACAAAATCATATAGTCTGGCTATGCTCTATCTTCATCACACAAAATATTTAAATCATGCACAACCCCGATGACAAGCCAATCAATTGTTTCATACTTTTGACGTTCTCAAACTTTTTCAATCTTCACGCAATACATGAGCGTGAGCCATGGATATAGCACTATAGGTGGAATAGAATGGTGGTTGTGGAGAAGACAAAATAGAGAAGATAGTCTCACATCATCTAGGCGTATCAACGGGTTATGGAGATGCCCATCAATAGATATCAATGTGAGTAAGTAGGGATTGCCATGCAACAGATGCACTAGACCTATAAGTGTATGAAAGCTCAAAAAGAAACTAAGTGGGTGTGCATCCAACTTGCTTGCTCACGAAGACCTACGGCATTTTGAGGAAGCCCATCATTGGAATATACAAGCCAAGTTCTATAATGAAAAATTCCCACTAGTATATGAAAGTGATATCATAGGAGACTCTCTATCATGAATATCATGGTGCTACTTTGAAGCACAAGTGTGGTAAAAGGATAGTAGCATTGCCCCTTCTCTCTTATTCTCTTTTTTTATTTGGGCCTTTTTTTCTTTTTTTATGGCCTCTTTTTCTTTTTTTTCTTTTTTCCGCCGAAGTCTCATCCCAACTTGTGGGGGAATCATAGTCTCCATCATCCTTTCCTAACATGGGACAATGCTCTAATAATGATGATCATCACACTTTTATTTAGTTACAACACAAGAATTACAACTCGATACTAGGACAAAAATATGACTCTATGTGAATGCCTCCGGCGGTGTACCGGGATATGCGATGAATCAAGAGTAACATGTATGAAAGAATTATGAACGGTGGCTTTGCCACAAATACGATGTCAACTACATGATCATGCAAAGCAATATAACAATGATGAAGCGTGTCATAATAAACGGAATGGTGGAAATTTGCATGGCAATATATCTCAGAATGGCTATGGAAATTCCATAATAGGTAGGTATGGTGGCTGTTTTGAGGAAGATATATGGTGGGTTTATCGTACCGGCGAAAGTTGTGCGGTACTGGAGAGGCTAGCAATGGTGGAAGGGTGAGAGTGCGTATAATCCATGGACTCAACATTAGTCATAAAAAATTCACATACTTATTGCAAAAATCTATTATTTATTGAAACAAAGTACTATGTGCACGCTCCTAGGGGATATATTGGTAGGAAAAGACCATCGCTCGTCCCCGACCGCCACTCATAAGGAAGACAATCAATAAATAAATCATGTTCCGACTTCCTCACATAACGGTTCACCATACGTGCATGCTACGGGAATCACAAACTTTAACACAAGTATCTCTCAGATTCACAACTACTCAACTAGCATGACTCTAATATTACCATCTTCATATCTCAAAACAATCATCAAGTATCAAACTTCTCATAGTATTCAATGCACTTTATATGAATTTTTTTATTATACCCATCTAGGATGCCTATCATATAAGGACTATTTTCATAGCCAAAGCAAATTACCATGTTGCTCTAAAAGACTCTCAAAATAATATAAGTGAAGCATGGGAGATCAATAATTTCTAGAAAATAAAACCACCATTGTGCTCTTAAAAAGGTATAAGTGAAGCACTAGAGCAAAATTATCTAGCTCAAAAGATATAAGTGAAGCACATAGAGTATTCTAATAAATTCCGATTCATGTTTGTCTCTCCAAAAGGTGTGTACAGCAAGGATGATTGTGGTAAACTAATAAGCAAAGACTCAAATCATACAAGACGCCCCAAGCAAAACACATATCATGCAATGAATAAAAATATAGCCTCAAGTAAAGTTACCGATGGACGAAGTCGAAAGAGGTGATGTCTTCCGGGGCATATCCAAGATTAGGCTTTTGGTTGTCCTTGAATTTTTCCTTGGGGTGCCTTGTGCATCCCCAAGCTTAGGCTCTTGCCTCTCCTTATTCCAAAATCCATCAAATCTTTACCCAAAACTTGAAAACTTCACAACACAAAACTCAACAGAAAATCTCATGAGCACCGTTAGTATAAGAAAACAAACCACCACTTCAAGGTACTGTAATGAACTCATTATTTATTTATATTGGTGTTAAAACCACTGTATTCCAACTTCTCTATGGTTCATACCCCCCGATACTAGCCATAGATTCATCAAAATAAGCAAACAACACATGAAAAACAGAATCTGTCAAAAACAGAATAGTCTTTATTAATCTGTAGGTTTAGAATACTTCTGCAACCCCAAAAATTCAGAAATAAATTGGTGGACGTGATTAATTTGTCTATTAATCATCTTCAAAAATAATCAACCTAATCTCACTCTCCAGTAAAAAATGGCAGCTAATCTCGTGGGTGCTAAAGTTTCTGTTTTTTACAGCAAGATCGCAAAGACTTCCCACAAGTCTTCACAAAGGTCCTACTTGGCGCAAACACTAACTAAAAACATAAAACCACATCTAAACATAAGCTAGATGAATTATTTATTACTAAACTGGAACAAAAAACAAGAAACAAAAATAAAATTGGGTTGCCTCCCAACAAGCGCTATCGTTTAACGCCCCTAGCTAGGCAGAAAAGCAAGAATAGATCTAGGTATTGCCGTCTTTGGTTGGTATTTCGTCAATGGAACACTTATAGCCCTTAGGAGTTTCCTTCTTTTTAGTAATGATCAAACTTCTAGGAAAGAAATCAAGAAATTCATTTGTAACAAAAGGTTCCTTAATGATAGCAAAAAAGTTGGGGTGAACACTTATTGATTTGAGATCTGCATGTTCCTTACTAGAAGATTCACCTTTATTTTTAGGCACATACATAAACTTGGAAACTTTAGTAGTAGGAGGATTTGGGGTGTTTTTCACGGAAGAAAAGGCAGACCCTAAGTTTGTAAAAATATCCTCAAGTTTATCAATTCTTGTGGAATCTTGATCTATCTTTTCGTTAACTATGGGTTCCCTTTCTTTAAAAAAATTAAGAGCAACTCCTACCTTAGATCCATATTGGGTAATTTGGTTCTGGATCTTTTTATCCAAATTTTCAATCAACTCTATAGTGGCAATTTTATTTTAAATAATTTCAAGCCTTTGCATCACGTGTTCCAAGGTTAAAATAGTTCCATTAACCAAAAGAGGTGGTGGGCCAAACAAATCTAACATAGCATTATAAGAATCAAAAGTATGGCTACCCAAAAAATTCCCTACGGTAATGGTATCAAGAATATATTATGTTCCAAGGAGTGATGCCTACGTAAAAACTGCGAAGAAGAACGGAAGTAGATTGCTTCTTAGTAGACCTATTCTGAGCATTGCAAATTCTATGCCAAGCATATTTTAGATTTTCTCCCTCCCTTTGTTTAAAATTAAGAACTTCATGATCAGGAGTACTAACAATGATAGAAGGACTAGCCATGACGATGAAACAAATGATCTAACACACGAACACACAAGAAGCAAGCGAGAAGAGTCGGGCGGAAAAGAGGCAAATGGGAAAGAGAGCGAATAAAACGGCAAGGGTGAAGTGGGGGAGAGGAAAACGAGAGGCAAATGGCAAATAATGTAATACGAGGGATAAGAGTTTGTGATGGGTACTTGGTATGTCTTGACTTGTGCGCAAATCTCCCCGGCAATGACGATAGAAATGGGCAAGTAGACGGGAGATCAAATTTGACTTGACTTGGCGTAAATCTCCCCGGCAACGGCGCCAGAAATCCTTCTTGCTACCTCTTGAGCTTGCGTTGGTTTTCCCTTGAAAAGGAAAGGGTGATGCAGCAAAGTAGCTTAAGTATTTCCCTTAGTTTTTGAGAACCAAGGTATCAATCCAGTAGGAGACTACACGCAAGTCGCCTAGTACCTGCACAAACAAACAAGAACCTCGCAACCAATGCGATAAAGGGGTTGTCAATCCCTTCACGGTCACTTACGAAAGTGAGATCTGATAAAGATAATAAGATAATTATTTTTGGTATTTTTGTATAGATTGGAAAGTAAAGATTGCAAAATAAACGGCAATAGAAATAGCTAGTTGATGGGAGATTATTATGATGGAAAATAGACCCGGGGGCCATAGATTTCACTAGTGGCTTCTCTCAAGATAGCATAATCTACAGTGGGTGAACAAATTACTGTCGAGAAATTGATAGAAAAGCGAATAATTATGAGAATATCTAGGCATGATCATGTATATAGGCATCACGTCCGTGACAAGTAGACCAAAACGATTCTACATCTACTACTATTACTCCACACATCGACCGCTATCCAGCATGCATCTAGAGTATTAAGTTCATAAGAACAGAGTAACACATTAGGCAAGATGACATGATGTAGAGGGATAAACTCAAGCAATATGATATAAACCCCATCTTTTATCCTCGATGGAAACAATACAATACGTGCCTTGCTTCCCCTGCTGTCACTGGGAAAGGACACCACAAGATTGAACCCAAGGCCAAACCAAACTGATAATTCGAAGAGACTTGCAAAGATATTTAAATCATGCATTTAAGAATTCAGAGAAGAATCAAATATTGTTCATAGATAAACTTGATCATAAACCCACAATTCATCGGATCTCGACAAACACACCACTAAAAGAATTACATTGAATAGATCTCCAAGAGAATCGAGGAGAACTTTGTATTGAGATCCAAAGAGAGAGAAGAAGCCATCTAGCTAATAACTATGGACCCAAAGGTTTGTGGTAAACTACTCACACATCATCGGAGAGGCTATGGTATTGATGTAGAAGCCCTCCGTGATCGATTCCCCCTCCGTCGGAGCACTGGAAAGGGCCCCAAGATGGGATCTCACGGGTACAGAAGGTTGCGGCGGTGGAAATAGGGTTTCGTGGTGCTCCTGCATGTTTTCAGGGTATATGGGTATATATAGGAGGAAGAAGTAGGTCGCTAGAGCTGCGAGGGGCCCACGAGGGTGGGGGGCGCGCCCACTCCCCTGGGGCGCACCCTCCTGCCTTGTGGCCTCCTTGCTTCTTTCTTGACGTCCACTCCAAGTATCCTGGATTGCGTTTGTTCCAAGAACGATCCTCGCGAAGGTTTCATTCCGTTTGGATTCAGTTTGATATTCCTTTTCTGCGAAACACTGAAATAGGCAAAAAAACAGCAATTTGCACTGGGCCTTCGGTTAGTAGGTTAGTGCCAAAAATAATATAAAAGTGCATAATAAAGCCCATTAAACATCCAAAACAGATAATATAATAGCATGGAACAATAAAAAATTATAGATACATTGGAAACGTATCATGCATCAATGAGGATAATCCTCAGATCACGGACCCAGACCGCATCATTGCTACTATCATCTTTCAACTTAGTTTTCTCTATGAACATATCAAAAATATATAGGAGCTATATCACGAGCTATTGATCTACAACATAGATAGGCAAAACTATCAAGACTAAGTTCATGATAAATTAAGTTCAATTAATCAAATTACTAATGATCTCCCACTTACATAGACATTCCTCAAGTCATCTAAATGATACATGATCCAAATCAACTAAACCATGTCTGATCATCATGTGAGATGGAGTTGTCATCAATGGTGAACATCTCTGTGGTGATCATATCTACTATATGATTCACGTTCGACCTTTCGGTCTCCAGTGTTCCGAGGCCATGTCTGTACATGTTAGGCTCGTCAAGTCTGACCCAAGTATTCCGCATGTGGAAAACTGTCTTGCACCCGTTGTATGTGAACGTAGAGTCTATCACACCCAATCATCACGTGGTGTCTCAACACGACGAACTGTAGCAATGGTGCATACCTAGGGAGAACAATTTTGCCTTGAAATTAAGTTAAGGGATCATCTAAAATAAGATGCATAAAATGATAAACATCACATGCAATCAATATATGTGACATGATATGGCCATCATCATCTTGTGATTTTGATCTCCATCTCCAAAATATCATCATGATCTCCATCGTCACCGGCTCGAGACCTTGATCTCAACCGTAGCATTGTGGCCGTCTCACCAACTATTTCTTCTACAACTATCGCTAACGCATAGTGATAGAGTAAAGCAATTACATGGCGTTTGCATTTCATACAATAAAGAGACAACCATAAGGCTCCTGCCGGTTGTCAAATATCTTACCAAACATGATCATCTCATACAATAAGGTTTATCACATCATGTCTTGACCATATCACATCACAACATACCCTGCAAAAACAAGTTAGATGTCCTCTACTTTGTTGTTGCAAGTTTTACGTGGCTGCTACGGGCTTCTAGTAAGAACCGTTCTTACCTACGCATCAAACCACAATGGTGTTTCACCAAGTTTGATGTTTTAACCTTCTTCAAGTACATGCCACAGTCAAATTTGATTCAACTAAAGTAGGAGAAACAGACACCCGCCAACCACCTTTATGCAAAACTAGTTGCATGTCTGTCGGTGGAACCGGTCTCATGTTTGTGGACATGTAAGGTTGGTTCGGGCCGCTTCATCCCATAATACCGCCAAATCAAAATAAGGCGTTGGTGGTAAGCAGTATGACTATCACCGCCCACAACTCTTTGTGTTCTACTCGTGCATATCATCTACACATAGACCTGGCTCTTGATGCCACTGTTGGGAAACGTTGCATGGAAAACAAAAAAATTCTACGCACACGCAATGATATATCCATGGAGATGCATATCAACGAGGGGGAGAGTGTGTCTACGTACCCTCGTAGACCGTAAGCAGAAGCGTTTAACAACGCGGTTGATGTAGTTGAACTTCTTCGCGCTCCAACTGATCAAGTACCGAACGCACGACACCTCTGCGTTCTACACACGTTCAACTCGATGTCGTCCTCGCCATCTTGATCCAGCAAGCAGGCGAGGTAGTAGATGAGTTCCTTCATCATAACACCATGCTGGCCGTGGTGGTGAAGCAATCCTGCATGGCTTCACCTAAGCACTGCGATGATCTAGAATGGAGGAGTAAACTAGAGGCGGAGGGGTGCCGACACACGGCGTGGAATAAGCTGTGTATTGTGTGGCACCCCTCCCCACATATATATATATAGGTGTGGGAGGGGAGGAGGCAGCCCCTAGGGCGCCCCAACAGGTGTGGCGACAGCCCTAGGGCTCCTCCCTTTGGTACGCCCCCTGCTAAATAATGGCACAAGGGGGAAGGAAAGGGGAGAGGCGCCCCCTTCTTTCCTTCCTCCCTTCTCTGGGATATGGTAAGAGGGGATACCCCCCTTACCATGTATTAGGTGTGGCTTCCCTAAAGGGGGCGCACTGGCCCTTGTGGGCTGGTGCGTTCCCTTCCAATTGGCCCAGTAAGGCCCAATACTCTCCAGGTCCCTCCGGAACCCCTTCCAGTATTCCGATAACTTTACGGTGCATCCTGAAACCATTTCGGAGACCAAATAGCATCGTCCTATATATCAATCTTTACCTCCGGACCATTTCGGAGGTCCTTGTCATGTCCGTGATCTCATCCGGGACTCTGAACAACATTCGGTCACCAAACCACATAACTCATATAATACCAAATCGACATCGAACGTTAAGTGTGCAGACCCTACGAGTTTGAGAACTATGTATACATGACTGAGACACCTCTGCAGTTAATAACAATAGCGGAACCTCGATGCCCATATTGGCTCCTGCATATTCTATCAAGATCTTTATCGGTCGAACCATTATGACAACATGCGTAATTCCTTTTGTCCATCGGTATGTTACTTGCCCAAGATTCGATCATTGGTATATTTGTACCTAGTTCAATCTCGTTACCGGCAAGTCTATTTACTCTTTCCGTACTACATCTCCTCGTGACGAACTCCTTAGTCATTTTCTTGCAAGCTTATGATGTGTATTACGGACAGGTCCCAAAGATACCTCTCCGATACTCGGAGTGACAAACCCTAATCTCGATCTATGCCAACTCAACAAACACCTTCGGAGATACCTGTAGAGCATCTTTATAATCACCCAGTTACGTTGTGACGTTTGATAGCACACAAGGTATTCCTCCGGTATCCGAGAGTTGCATAATCTCATAGTTGAAGGAATAAGTATTTGACATGAAAAAGCAATAGCAATAAACTAAACAATCAATATGCTAAGCTAACGGGATGGGTCTTGTCCATCACATCATTCTCCTAATGATGTGATCCCGTTATCAAATGACAACTCATGTCCATGGTTAGGAAACCTTGACCATCTTTGATAAACGAGCTAGTCTAGTAGAGGCTCACTAGGCACACGGTGTTTGTTTATGTATTCACACATGTAATAAGGTTTCTGATCAATACAATTCTAGCATGAATAATAAACCTTTATCATGAATAAGGAATATACAATAAAAACTTTATTATTGCCTCTAGGGCAAATTTCCTTCAGTTGAGCACCATGTTTAAGTAGAGATTACAGCGGGGAGAAGAGGTGTTACACCGCTGCATAGGGGGGAGTTGGTGATGACGGCGGTGAACTTGTTGGTGTAGATCGTCATCACGATGATGGCCCCGACAGTGTTCTGACGCCACCAGGAGAGAGGGGGAGAGATCCCCCTCCTTCTTCCTTGACCTCCCCTTAGATGGGAGGTGGGTTTCCCCTCTGGTCCATGGCCTCCATGGCGGCGGAGGGGCTGGAGCCCCTCCGATATTGGATCTCTCTCTGTTTCCTTCTGTTCCTGCGTTCATGTTTTTTGGCCTTTCACCGTTTCTTAAATTCCCGAAGATCCTTAACTCCGATTGGGCTGAAATTTTAACACGATTTTTATCCAGATATTATCTTTCTTGCGGCGGAAGAAGGGAACCAACCGCCTTACGGGGTGGCCACAAGCCTCCTAGCCACGCCCTCCCCTTTAGGGCGCGCCCCTAGGGCTTGTGGGCCCCTAGGGCATCGTCTCGCGTTGATTTCAATTCCCAAAAATCACATATATTCCAAAAAAGTCTTCATAAGTTTTTATCGCATTTGGACTTTGTTTGTTATGGATATTTTGTGAAACAAAAAACATGCAGCAAACAGGAACTGGCAGTGGGCACTGGATCAAAATGTTAGTCCCAAAAATAGTTTAAAAAGTTGCCAAAAGTATATGAAAGTTGTAGAATAATGGCATGAAACAATCAAAAAATATAGATATGACGGAGACGTATCAGCATCCCCAAGCTTAATTCCTGCTCGTCCTCGAGTAGGCAAATGATTAAAAAGATATTTTTTATGTGGAATGCTACCTAGCATAATCTTGATCATATAATCTAATCATGGCATGAATATTAAGACACGGGTGATTCAAAGCAATAATCTATAATTTGACTTAAAGACAATAATACTTCAAGCATACTAATAAAGCAATTATGTCTTCTCAAAATATCATGGCTAAAATAAAGTTACCCCTACAAAATCATATTGTCTGGCTATGCTCCATCTTCATCACACAGAGTATTTCATCATGCAATACCCCGATGACAAGCCAAGAAATTGTTTCATAATTTTAATGTTCTCAAGCTTTGTCAACTTTCACACAATACATGAGTGTGAGCCATGGATATAGCACTATAGATGGAATAGAATATGATGGTGGAGGTTGTGTGGAGAAGACAAAAAGGGAGAAAGTCTCACATTGATGTGGCTAATCAATGGGTTATGGAGATGCTCATAAATTGATGTCAATGCAAGTGAATAGGGATTGCCATGCAACGGGTGCACTAGAGCTATAAGTGTATGAAATCTCAAACTGAAAACTAAGTGGGTGTGCATCCAACTTGCTTGCTCATGAAGACCTCAGGCATTTGAGGAAACCCATCATCAGAATATACAAGCCAAGTTCTATAGTGAAAATTCCCACTAGTATATGAAAGTGATAACTCAAGAGACTCTCTATATGAAGAACATGGTGCTACTCTCTATATGAACAATCGGTAGTTTCATCAAAACAAGCAAAACAATGCATCAAAAACAGAATATGTCTTAAACAGGGCAGTCTGTAGCAATCTGAACATTCACCATACTTACGTAACTCCAAAACTTCTTAAAAATTAGTACAAAATAAACAATTTTTATATAAATATCGTTCAAAAAGTTTCAGAAGATTTTGATGTTTTAGTAAAAAAATGTAAATTGACGTGCTACAGCCAAAGTTTCTGTTTTTGCACTACACACACCAAGCAAGCAATCTAATCATCCTAAGGAAAATCTTGGCACATTATTTCTACAATACAATGCATTTGTACAAGGGGATAATTATTTTTGTTGAAAATTTTCAATAATCGAGATTCACAAAGTTTCCATGGGCATGAACAAAGTTCAAGGCTAGCTCCCACTTTAACAATGCTCGGCTTTCTCACTTTCACTTTTCTTTTTGAAAAGTTTTAGGTTCTCCTATTTATTTTTTGGTTTTTAAACTTTTTAAAAGCACTCAACATAAATAAAGGACTCTCTAAAACTTCTGGGTTGTCTCCCTGGCAACGCTTTCTTTAAAGCCCTTAAGCTAGGCATATAGTGCTCAAGTAATGGATCCACCCGGATCCCAAGGTATATCAAAGCCAATTTTAATTAACAATGATTTGTGATTTAGTATTGAGCACAAAGTAACATATATCATGCAACAACAAAGTCTAACTATCTTCCTATGCATCGGCATGTCATAAAAGAACAATTCATGCACATCAAGTAAAGACCAATACATAGGATACGTAGTTTCTTGCAATTTTATTGTATTGGAAACAAAGAGAGGTGGAGATGTAGTTCCTCTCTCATAATAATTGCAAGAGGAGCAGAAAGCAAATGCATATTATATCTATCAAAATCATCATGTGTAATAGTAAAACGAAAACCATCAATATAGTCCATAATAAGCGCAAACTTCTCTGATATAGTGTAGTTGGGAGAATTCAAAAAGATAATAGGACTATCATGTGTGGATGCAATAGCAACAATTTCACTCTTAACATAAGGAACTATAGCAAGTTCATCTCCATAAGCATAATTTATATTGGCATCATGGACACAAGCATAGGAAGCATCAAGTTCATCAAAAAGGGATATTTCAAACGAGTCCAAGGGATCATAGCAATCAACTTAACATTCATCCTTCGATAAGCATGCAGGGAAATTAAAAAATGTATGATTTGAAGACTCACTTTCATTAGAAGGTGGGCACGGGTGATAAATCCGCTCTTCCTTCCTTTGTTCTTCGCTCTCCTCCTCATCTTTTTCATCTAATGAGCTCACAGTGTCATCAATTTCTTCTTCCACAGATTCCTATAAGATATTAGTCTCTCCTTGGACAGCAAAGACTTTCTCAATAAACTCATTAATATCGGCATTATATTCATAATTCTCATAGCAATATTTAAGTATAGCAAAAAAATTAGGTCTGTAAAGAACATCACCATAATTTCCACACTTTTCAAACAAATATTATATTTCATAAGCACCCTTAAAAGCAATGAATTCTTCTATTTGTTCCACATCGTAGTAATCATATATACCATTATCATAATAAGCCAAGGTTTCATTATCACTAAATTGAATGAAAAGGGAAGGTGTGGAGTCTTCATCCTAGAGCAACAAGTATAATCATATGTCAAGCATAAATTCTGAGCATACCAATGCAACATATGAATTTGATCCCATAATAGTTTCCCTTGTAGAGTCAACCGATAATCCCTAAAATATTCACGTTGATCCAACGTGTCTCCCATTATCAAGTTGAACGGGGTTTTCTCAGGATTATCAAAGTATTGTTTAATATTTTCCACATAGCAAGCATCGAGGGTTTTAGGAGGTTCCCCATCTCCATAGGTAGCAAGTACACCTAATTTTTGGTATTTCGTGTTCCATATCCATAACTAAAGATAGAGAAAAACTTAAAAACAGGAAATAAAATCTATTTAGTGATAAAGCAAACAAGCACACATCAGAATATTCACCCCACACTATTGCTCCCCGAGAATGACGCCAGAAAAAGGTCTTGATAACCCACAAGTATATGCGATCAATTGTAGCTTTTCTCGATAAGTAAGGGTGTCGAACCAAATGAGGAGCTAAAGGTAGGGAAAATATTCCCTCGAGTTCTATCGACCACCGATACAACTTTACGCATGCTTAACGTTCGCTTTACCTAGAACAAGTATGAAACTAGAAGTACTTTGTAGGTGTAAACAGGTAGGTTAGCAAGATAATAAAGAGCACATAAGTAAACGATAGGGACTATTTAGATATAGAAACAACTAAGTTAATTTTAGTAGAGAGCTTTTTTTCACAAGAAAGTTATTTGTCCCTAGGGAATCAATAACTAGACCGGTAATCACTATTGCAATTTTATATGAGGGAGAGGCATAAGCTAACATACTTTCTCTACTTGGATCATATGCATTTATGATTGGAACTCTAGAAAGCATCCGCAACTACTAAAGATCATTAAGGTAAACCCCAACCATAGCATTATATGGTATCAAGTCTTCTTTACTCCTATACACAACAACCCCCTTACTCGAGTTTAAGCTTTTCTCACTCTACAACCCACCATAAGTGAATCATGAACGTATTGCAACACCCTACAACGGGGACCCCTCACGCTTGCGTGACACGGAGAGCACCATAGGACAGCACCAATAATAAAACATACAACTCAAACCAATCACGATCATCAACCAACCCATAGGACAAAATGGATCTACTCAAACATCATAGGATAGCCATACATCATTGGGAAATAATATATAGCATTGAGCACCATGTTTAAGTAGAGATTACAGCATGGAGAAGAGGTGTTACACCACTGCATAGAGGGGGAGAGAGTTGGTGATGACAGCAGCGAAGTTGTTGGTGTAGATTGCCGTTACGATGATGGCCCCGACGGTGTTCCGGTGCCACCGGGAGAGAGCCCACCTCCTTCCTGTTTTTATTTGACCTCCCCTAGATGGGAGGAGGATTCCCCCTCTGGTCCATGGCCTCCATGGCGGCGGAGGTGTCGTGGAATTGTCACGGCAGATGTCCTAGTGTGAGGACTTGGTCGTGGAGTCATTGCGTTGAGGTTAGCTTAAAGGGGTTAATCAGGACAAAGGACACGGGGAGTTTATACTGGTTTGGCCCCTTACGACGAAGGTAAAAGCCTAGTCCAGTTTGTAGTTGGTATTGCTAGAGTTTCGATGAACAGGGAGTGAATATGCTTGACCCAGCTCTTGATCTGTTGTTTCTTGTTCTAAGCCGCCGCAAGGTCCTCCCCTTATATACACTGGTAGACGCCCTGCGGGCCTTTGAGTCCCGGTCGGCTTATACAACGTATCCGGCTCGGTGACTGAGGGAGTCCTGGACTAAGGGGTCCTCGGGCGTCCAGCCTATTAGCCATGGGACGGACTGATGGGTTGTGAAGATACGAAGACTGAAGACTGCACCCATGTCCGGATGGGACTCTCCTTGGCGTGGAATGCAAGTTTGGCGTCGAATATGTAGATTCCTTTATTTGTAACCGACCTTGTGTAACCCTAGATCCTTCCGGTGTCTATATAAACCGGAGGACTTAGTCCGGATAGGAGACTGATTATCATAACCATACAAGCTAGACCTCTAGGGTTTAGCCATTACGATCTCGAGGTAGATCAACTCTTGTAACACTCATATTCATCAATATCAATCAAGCAAGACATAGGGTATTACCTCCATAGTGAGGGCCCGAACCTGGGTAAACATCGTGTCCCTTGTCTCCTGTTACCGTTGATCTTAGACGCACAGTTCGGGACCCCCTACCCGAGATCCGCCGGCTTTGACACCGACATTGGTGCTTTCATTGAGAGTTCCATTGTGCCGCCGACAACAAGATCGATGTCTCGCCTTTTTCTCAAGGATAATATCACCACCGGAGGAACGCTGGCTCCAGGCCAAACCTCCGGCTGGGCAGCTTTACCATGACCGCCCGTTCGGTCATTAAGCCGACGATGACCTCTCGGGTCATCGAAAACCCCCTTCGTATCGACTCCAAACACTCCAAGTAGATGGATCCGGCGGAGCTTTCGTCTTTAAACGAGCTCCTAGATCGCATCGCTGCCCTGGGGGTCGCTACAGACTACGAACGGATTGGGCTTAAACCCGATCAGAGAGAAATCAAATCTCCGCCAATCACGCACCAGATAGCGGTAGTCGAGGAGCGAGTCGATAACTCTCCCTCTATATTAAGGACGGACTATGTCCGGATCTCTGGTCTCAAAGAGCCGGACACCTACCCATGAGGTGAAGCATCCTGCCCTCCGAACATAGAATCGGACGACTGGCCTAAGAAAGTAGCGGACATCCTGGAGCCTGATTTGCTAAGTTCGGAAGACCTTCAGACTCCGGATCCAAAGCTGGGGTAGGGTTCAGATTTAAATCCACCCACCCACCCGAATAAAAGCGCTCTCATGAGCATAAAACATCAGTCTCGGGAAACGGTCCACCACTTCTGGGCCAGATTCCTTCTTGTCAAAAACAAGATTAAAGATTGCAGCGACGAGGAGGCGATCTCAGTGTTCCGCAACAATTGGAGGGATGAAGGAATCCTCAACGCCATCAACCGCCATCGCATCCTACACTTCGCTAACTTGGCAACTATCGTACAGAAGTACAGTGCAATGGAGAGCGCCTGGAAAACTCAAGCAACTTGTTGGGAATCATCGTCCCCACTCAACCCTTCATTCAGGCGAAAAGGGTGCACCCTTGCAACACGCCCGGTTCAATAGTAAAGAAATACAAGTCCAGTATGGGGCACGGAACCGTTCTGGAAGGATGGCTCGATGGGCCATGCAAAATACACGCAACACCGGATAACATACCAACACATAGCCTTAGAGCATGTTGGATACTCCGGCAAGTGGCCAAGAGCGGCGAGGATATCCTCACCAAGAATAACCCAGACCAACACCCCCCATAGGACAATGACCCCAAAGTACTTACGGTCTTCGAGACATTTGCCTCAAACAATAGGCGTAAGAGAGCACTACGAGGACTCGCCAAAGTTTGTCAAATAGAAGCAATAAACCCTTGGAACGACACAGCTATAACTTTTAATGCCAGCAAGGAACCAAAATATAGGACAGTCTGAGCACCAACCGCCTTGGTCCTCAATCCAATTGTGGATGGCTTTCGGCTTACCAAGGTCCTTATGGACGGCGGCAGCGGACTAAACCTCATCTACGAAGATACACTCCACAAAATGGAAATAGACAGGAGCCGCATTGAGCAAAGCAGCACAGCCTTCCGAGGAATTATCCCCAGTCGGGAGGCGCGATTTGCGGGGAAAATAACACTCGACGTGGTATTTGGCACGCCGGAGAATTATCGGTCCGAAGAAATAACCTTCCAAGTGGCCCCTTTCAACAGCGGGTATCATGCCCTCTTAGGGCGAGATGCATTTACGCGCTTCCAAGCAGTACCCCATTACGGATACATGAAGCTTAAGATGCCTGGGCCCAACGGTATAATCACTCTAGCTAGTGATCCGGACATGGCACTCCGTGCCGAGAACAAAACTGCATCCTTGGCCCTTGAGGCACTATCTGAAGCCCTCGCGGCCAAAGAATTAGCAGCGCTGCGCTCTACGGTGGACAAGGATGATGTGGTCCTAGACAAATGACCCAAATCCACCTCCTTTAAACCAGCAGAAGAAATAGTCAAATTCCAAGTCCATCCAACGGACCCCAAGAAGACAGCATCCGTCGGAGCACAATTGGACCCAATGGTTGACGCCGCGCTACGAGAGTTCCTGTGCAAGAATTGGGATATATTCGCCCTTCTGATATGCCAGGAATCCCACGCAAGTTGGCCGAACACAGCCTCAATATATTGAAGGGATATAAACCGGTCAAGCAAACACTGCGGCGCTTTTCCGAACCCAAACGTCAAGCTATGGGGGAGGAGCTAGCCAAGCTAATTGAGGCTGGATTCATCAGAGAAATAAAACATCTAGACTGGCTGGCAAACCTGGTGATGGTACCAAATAAGGACAAATCCTGGCGGTTGTGCGTCGATTTTAAAGACCTCAATAAGGCTTGCCCTAAGGATCCCTTCCCCCTCCCCCGCATTGATCAAATCATTGATGCCACCGTAGGACATGACTCATTGTGTTTCCTGGATGCATATTTTGGATACCATCAAATCAAAATGAAGGAGTCCGATCAAGCTGCAACAACATTCATTACCCCATATGGGCCATTCTGCTTCAACACCATGCCCTTCGGGCTCAAGAACGCCCGCGCCACATACCAACGCATGATTCAGACATGCCTGGAGAAACAGGTCGGGAAGATAGTTGAAGCTTATGTGGATGACGTCGTCATCAAAACTAGGCATGTCGAAACACTAATAGACGATTTATGTCTCACCTTCGACAACCTCCGCGTGTATGACATTAAGCTCAATCCGGAAAAGTGCATTTTCGGTGTCCCGACCGGAAAACTGCTGGACTTCATCGTTTCCAATAGAGGAATTGAAGCAAATCCAGCTAAAATCCAAGCTTTGTCACAATTGGCTACGCCAATAGACCTTAAACAAGTTCAAAAACTCGCGGGTTGCGTGGCAGCTCTAAGCCGGTTCATCTCCAGATTGGGAGAAAAGGCACTACCACACTATCGCCTTTTGCAGCGAACCGATCACTTCGAGTGGACGGACGCGGCAACAGCCGGACTGGAGGAAATAAGAACCCTTCTTGTGAGCAATCCAATCCTGGCCACACCAAACGCTGGCGAACTGATGTTATTATATATATCGGCAACACATCAGGTGGTGAGCGTCATACTCGTCGTTGAGCGAGAACAGGACGGACATAAATTCCCGCTTCAGAAGCTAGTATACTACGTATCCACTGTCCTTACACCATGCAAATCCCGGTACCCCCATTATCAAAAGATAGCATACGCGGTCTTCATGGCATCCCGCAAGCTCTGTCACTAATTCCAGGAGTGTTCAATCATGGTAGCTTCTGAAGTACCACTCAATGAGGTTATAAATAACCGTGATGCCACGGGCTGGATTGCCAAATGTGCCATTGAGCTCCTCCCATTCGACATTACATATAAACTACGTCAAGCTATTAAATCCCAAGTACTGGTTGACTTCGTCGCCGAATGGATAGAGGCCAAACTCCCTAAAGAGTACGACACATATTCCAATTGGGTTATGTATTTCGATGGCTCCAAAATGCTGGCAGGGCTAGGAGCGGGCGTCGTTTTAACGTCCCCTACTGGAGACATCATTCAGTACATACTCCAAACACTATACACAGACTCCAATAATGCAGCCGAATAGGAGGCCTTATTGCATGGTCTCCGGATGGCTGTCTCCATGGGCATACAACGCCTAGAAGTGTGCGGGGACTCAAACCTCGAAATATCTCAAATAAATGGAGACTTTGATGCCAAAGATCCAAAGATGGTAGCTTATCGTAACGCTGTCATAAAAATGTTAGCCCAGTTCGAGGGGCTTGAGTTCCATCATGTGGCTCGAGAAAGTAATCAAGCGGCGGACTTCTTACTCGTATCGGCGCTAAGTGCGACCCCGTCCCACCTAATATCTTTCTGGAAAGGCTTTTTAAGCCATCCGTGGTGTGGCAGGGGGAGAACGACAACACCAGTCCGGATCCAAACATAACCCAGATCTCGAAAACACCAACATCATCGGAGGCTCAACCACCAAAATAACACCGTCGGCACATCTCATCATGGTAGTCATTGCCCCATGGACCGAACCCTTCCTGGCCTACCTTAGCAGGAAGGAGCTTCCTGAGGACCAGAATGAGGCCCGCTGCATTATCCGGCGTTCGAAAGCCTACAAGGTTCATGAGGGAGAGATCTATAAGAAAAGCGCTACCGGAGTTCTTCAACGATGTATCTCCGAGGAAGAAGGGTGACAGCTCTTGGCTGAAATTCATGCCGGACTCGGCGGTCACCACGCCGCAGCTCGGGCCCTTGTTAGCAAGGCCTTCCGTACAGGTTTTTATTGGCCAACGGCCCAAGCAGATGCACAGGACCTCGTCCAACGTTGCGTCGGATGCCAACTCTTTGCCAACCAAAGCCATATGCCCCCCACTGCCTTACAAACTATCCCCATTACTTGGCCTTTTCTGGTCTGGGGACTCGATATGGTCGGACCCCTTAAAGGAGGAAGCCATAAGAGAAAGTATATGCTGGTCATGGTGGATAAATTCACTAAATGGATAGAGGCCAAACTAGTCAAAAGGCCGAAGCGGGGCCAGTAATAGATTTCATATCCGGCGTGCTACACCATTATGGTGTCCCGCACAGCATAATCACCGATAATGGCTCTAATTTCACAGCCGATGAAGTGAAAACCTGGTGTACTAATCTAGGCATTAAGCTCGATTACGCCTCTGTCTATCACCCGCAGACAAACGGTCAAGTCGAACGGGCTAATGGTCTTATTATGAGCGGCATCAAACCTAGACTAGTGTGGTCTTTGAAAGAATCAGACAAGCACTGGGTGGAGGAACTTGACTCCGTACTCTGGGGGCTGCAGACCGTGCCCAACCGCACAACTAGATACACACCTTTCTTCATGGTGTACGATGCAGAAGCAGTGTTACCCTGCGATATTATTCATGACTCACCTAGAGTGCGCATGTACGAAGAGAGAGAAGGCGAGCTTGATCGGCAGGACAGCCTAGATGCCTTGGAGGAGGAGCACGATGTCGCAAAAGCCCGTTCCGCATTTTATCAACAGCAGGCTCACAGGTATCAAAGCAGAGAAGTGCGGGCCAAGACTTATAACATTGGTGAACTCGTTCTATGCCTACCGGAGAAGAAAAAGGACAAACTCAAGCCCAAGTGGGAGGGCCCCTTCATCATTGACGAAGTTCTCACCAGAGGAGCGTACCGCCTGTGTGATGCGTCAGACAATCACCTAGAGCCAAACCCCTGGAATGCGGCCAGACTATGCCGATTTTATGCCTAGCGCCGAACACTGTGTTCGTCTTCCCCCTGTTATTAACGTTATTTCTTCTCTCTTTTTGTTTTTTATCCTTTTTTGTTTTTAGCCTTACGGCTTCAGTACAGCTAGACCGTCCTTACCTAATGCGTGCATCTCTACATATATGTACGTTCATTATACCTGGGGGGCTTCTCGTACAGAAGCTTGCTATCATTCTTCGAGTATCAAGCTCACCACATATGCGTTTTTTCATATGTACCTTTTCTTCGCCACTGTATGCATCGATATGACTTAAGTTTTGGCCAAGCTGGGTTGGCTGGCTCCTATGCTTATGCCCTACATTCCCGTTAGTTCAGCTAGGGCATAAAGGGAGCACCTCTACGATTGTTACTGCCGGCTCATCCGGATTTGGACCTCAGACTGGGTGAAGCCGAAGGCTAGCGTTCTTAAGGGAATATTTGGTCGGCGAATTAAAGATGTTTCCGCATTCACTCCATTGTGAAACCCCAAAAATTACTTACTCTGCGATTTTTTCAATCACAGTTCGGACACGCACACTAAACGCATGCACACCTAGGGAAAGGAACCCTTAACGGAACTATTCTCTCTGGAAGATGTTTCTTACATAATGTAATATAACATAACTAGTCGGATACACATTGTCTATTCAAGCAACTATGACCCCTACGCCTGGTTCCCATGCATACCCTGGTATACTTTACTGTAAGGGTATTCGGAAACACTCCGCAGCTTCGGGTTCGGAGGTCGAAGCGAAAAGGTCGGCCATGACAATTGTTCTTATTATCCAGCTAGAAGGAAAGTACATAGTCACTTAGGACTCAAAAACTTCCTCCTCTATACCGTCCAACAGGCGGTCTAATTTACAATCCTGTTGGGAGTATCTAGCTGCCACCTCTACTTGGCCATATACTAAACTAACGGGAACTTCTTCCCCATTTGACCCTAGCGGTCCAACCATGGCCATGTGATTCGGATCCAGCTTGTTATATCATGTTTTTATCATGGCCTAGGCTTCTCGCGCACCCTCCCGGCAGGCCGATATCTTCCACAGTCGGATACATCGCCGCGCTCCCTTGAACAGCAATGCAAGCTTCTCCATACTCCCTGGAGGGGAGTCGGATGGCCATAAGGCCTTGGCTACACTCCCCATTACCTGCCTAGCTTGCTCGTGCAACTGCGACATCCCTTGTAGAAGATCACTTGATGATTCGGACACCTCCTCTTCGGGACGGCCCATTAATATGCCTGCAATCACAGCTATATTAGCTACTTTTACTTCCAAACTATTATAAGATAAATGCGACCCACATACTAAATATGCAGCCTCGCAATTTTTTGCTCTCCTTCACGGAGTCAGCTAGCTGAGCTCGCACATCTTTCAGTTCTTCGCCCAGTTTGGTGTTCGAATCCTGGAGCTTCTTTTTCTCCTGAACGACTTTTGTTAACACACGCTCACCCATTGCTAGCAGTTTTTTGGCTCCGTGTTCTTCGCTTCGAGTGGCGTCTAGCTGCTCTCGCAGTTGGTCAAACGATCCAATACAAATATAAGCAACTAGAACATCATTATTAGTGTACAATTATGATTTCTCGATAGCGGGAAACATTACCGGGGGATGCCTTCTTCGATTTCTCTAGTTCAGCATTGGCAGCAGACAGTTGCCTCCGACACTTTTCTAGTTCCTGAG
Source organism: Triticum aestivum (assembly GCF_018294505.1). Classification (NCBI taxonomy): domain Eukaryota; kingdom Viridiplantae; phylum Streptophyta; class Magnoliopsida; order Poales; family Poaceae; genus Triticum; species Triticum aestivum. The sequence continues at coordinate 578,287,402 of NC_057797.1, forward strand.
TTAACAGGGTGTTCTTCTCCGTAAGAACCTAGTCGTACATTGATCCTTAAGTCAGTTGTTTCAACTACTTTAAGTCTCGGGGGCTACTGGCATATGGTTATCATAGTCAGACAAAACAAACTTACCTACACATCTTTTAAATGTTGTTTTGTGGCTCTATTAAGCCCATCTCGAGCAGCTCGGATATATGCATCAGCCGAGCTGAAGGTGTTAAATGACTCTTCTGAAAAGCCAGGGTCTCGTAAAACGGCCCTGCGGCGCCGATGATTCATGGCGCTCTCCACTTCTTAGTTGGTGACGGATACATCATCCGAGTCCTCGGTTGGAGGACAGTCCAGCGTCACCCCTGCATCAGCCCCCATCTTCACGGTAGGATTTGAATCCTGGCTGCGGAAAGTATGACCAGCCGGACCCCCGTATATAGTCTGGCACACCTTTTTCCTGATACGGGGTAAACAGAAAGGTCATAGTTGGATGTGACTGCAAAGGTGCATACTTGCAAATTCATACCGCTTTGATGAAGGCTCGGCCGTATCTTCGTTTGCCCTCCTCTCAGAAGGCTTGACTGGTATGGGGGGCGCTCTCTTCAGAGATGCTCCCAAGGCAGCATGGCGCGTCGAATGCTTCCCCTTCTAAGCATAGGACAGTGTGGTGGGTAAGGAGGAATGAGAAAACTCTTTTGGATAAGGTGTCTTCGGATTACTTAGATGTGAAGCAGGAAGGAGGCCGGGGTAATCAGCGATAATGGGTACATATGTACCGTCGTAGCTCAATTGATAGAATATTCCATCCTCAAGCTCCACAAATATGTCCGGATCTTCCTCATATTCGGGGTCGAGATCCCAGTTGTGATTCTCCGGCTGAGGGGCTGGGTCATGGATCCCCTCAACAGCCTTTCGCCATTCCTGTTATGAGCAAGATAAGATGTTGCCTGTCAAGAATGATTCAGGGACAAGAATAAAATAGTGGAGCTGAACCTTACCCAGCTAGGAGGATTATACATGGAAAACCCGTCTCGAATTTGGAGACGGGTGAATTCCTCCTTCTCGCATTTATACAGCTCGACCAGTATTTTGGCTAGGGCGGCAGGAGTCTTCGGGCCCTTTCGGCCATAGCGTCAGGCGTCGTCTTCTCCGTTATAATGCCACATGGGCAGCCCTCTGTATTGAAGTGGCTGGACTCCCCGCATTATCGAAATCGCCATCACCTCGGCTATTGACAATCCGTACTGGACAAGCATCTTAATCTTGCCCAGCAGCAGGCTGATCTCTGCACTATCCTCTTCCTCGAGGCTCCGAGGATGCTAGCTATGGCGTTTCTTCACCGGAGCATTTGAAAACTCGGGGAGGCCCATGCGGACAGGGTCGGGTAGAGCGACATCGTCAATGTAGAACCATTCGGAAGGCCACTCTTCAGGAGTTTTCTTCGGCGTGCCGGACAGGTATCCGGTCCCGGCGATGCGCCACACTTCGGCTCCTCCCACTTCAAAAATTGACCCACCTTGATTGCGAGGGACGAGGCAGAACAGTCTTCTCCACAAATCGAAATGGGCCTCGCAACCTAGGAATAGTTCGCATAAAGCGACATAACCCGCGATGTGCAGAACGGAGGCTGGGGTAAAATTATGCAGCTGGAGGCCGTAGTACTCCAGAAGCCCTCGAAGGAATGAGTGAATGGGAAATCCCACGCCCCTCAGCAGATAGGGGACGAAGCACACTAGTTCTCCCACAGACGGATTGGGGAAATCCTCCGCATGGGTTTTGCCATTAAAGGAGGCCAGTCCTGCTCGAATAGGGACCAGATCTGCAGGAGGGAGATATCCCTATGTTTCCAGCTTCGCCAATTGGTTGTAGGGCACGAAGCCCTCTCCCACTCGCCTCTCTCTAAGTTGGAACGGGAAGAGGAGCTGGGAATGTTGGCCATGTTGGATTGGTTTCGCCTGGCAGTATCTGAGGATTTTCTCCGTGTGATGCCGAAAGGATCGGAGATCCAATCCCTCTAAATAGCCATTCTTTCTTACAGGGCTAGGGTGTTATTTGCAAAACATACCCTGACCATCCACATTCGCCCACCACGTGCAGGATGAGGTCATAAATGCACAGAAGCCGAGGGGTGTGACATTGAATTAAAAGCCAAACACATTACTAGGAAGACGTTGGAGGAGGAACCCGCCTTGCAATGCCGAAGACAGTCTATGCGCCGAACACCTCATCATTGAAGCCTAGTTCAGGGGCTACTGAGGGAGTTCTAGACTAAGGGGCCCTCGGGCATCCGGCCTATTAGCCATGGGCCGGACTGATGGGTTGTGAAGATATGAAGACCGAAGACTGCACGCGTGTCCGGATGGGACTCTCCTTGGCATGGAAGGTAAGCTTGGCGTCGAATATGTAAACCGGAGGACTTAGTGTAACCCTAGATCCTTCCGATGTCCATATAAACCGGAGGACTTAGTCCGGATAGGAGACTGATTATCATAACCATACAAGCTAGACCTCTAGGGTTTAGCCATTACGATCTCGAGGTAGATCAGCACTTGTAACACTCATATTCATCAATATCAATCAAGCAGTATGTAGGGTATTACCTCCATAGAGAGGGACCGACCCTGGGTAAACATGGTGTCCCTTGTCTCCTGTTACCATCGACCTTAGACGCACAGTTCGGGACCCCCTACCTAAGATCCGCCGGTTTTGACACCGACAGTGACCTTTTACATATGCCTTACAGTATAAGTTTTCATACATGGTGGTTTATACTCATGGGCTTTAAGCCGCCTTTGGGTATGAGCCCTCTACTAAGCCTATCTATGAATCACCATGTAACCTTGGGCTTCATTGTGATGAATCTTCATAGGTTTGACCCGGCCCCTCCCTGTTAGCCACCATATATGCTTAGTGCTTGCTGCAGCTCCACCTCACTACCTTCTCCTACCCATAAGCTTAAATAGACTTGATCTTGCGGGTGTGAGATTGTTGAGTCCTCGTGACTCACAGATACTTCCAAACAGTTGCAGGTGCCGATGATACCAGTACAAGTGATGCAACCCAGCTCAAGTGGGAGCTCGAAGATCTTGTTCGTTGTGTTGTTTCGTTTCCTGTTGATCAGTAGTGGAGCCCAGTTGGGACGATCAGGGATCTAGCATTTGGGGTTTTCTTCTTTTATTTTTGGTTCCGTAGTCGGACCTTGATTGTAATCTGGATGATGTATGTTTTAACTTGTATTTGTGTGAAGTGGCGATTGTGAGCCAACTCTTTATCCCTTTCTTATTCGGTACATGGGACTATGTGAAGATTACCCCTCTTGCGACAAACCTACCATGCGTCTATGCCTCTAAGTCGTGCCCCGACACGTGGGAGATATAGCTGCATTGTGGGTGTTACAAGTTGGTAATCAGAACCATCCCCGACTTAGGAGCCCCCTGCTTGATCGAATCGCTGACGTTGTTGAATCTAGAACAAAATGTTTTGAGTCTTAGGATTATATATATCGGAGAGTAGGATTCTTTTTACTCCTCAGTACCTTCGTCGCTCTGGTGAGGCCTCCTGACGTAGAAGTTTTGACTCTCCTCTCCTCAAATTTCACAAAAAAAATTAGGATCATGCGGGTATCTTGGAATCGTTCCGATAGTGTTGTGACGAGAACATTGTTCTTGGTGCCTCCTGACATTTAGGGGTTGTGACAGTGTCCTGGGGAGTTGAGCTCCGAGGTGTTGTCGTCACAATTTTATCATTGCAGTTCTAGAATACCTGAGTTCGCCGACATCGAAAATCTCTTTTATGCAGTTGTTGGTGAGATAACCTCGACACCACCCAGTACTGGGGCGGGAGTTCGGGAGTATTGCCATAACTCATATAACAGATGCTTTTTCAAAGGTTGAGGTACACGATTTCCGAAGGTTTATTGGTTATGTGTTGAAGGATGGATACAGCTGGATGTAGGAATTGTTAGTTTGGGTGAGATATTATGCTTCCCATGTATCCCCAACACCTGATTGCATAACCAGAAAGTTTCGGGAGTTTATAGTTGGGAATTCAAGTATCACGTAGGATATCTTTCCGTCAGACACATGATACGATATGGGGTCTATTATATGTTTGTTTCCGGCTTATTTCCTAAGCCAGCCCTTTGTTTTTGTTTTGAGTTTGTGGTATTCGAGTTGCTTTGAAGTCAAAATGTGGATTCCATACCTTTTTCCAAGCAGTGTTCTCATATTTCTATGAGAATACTAACCCTTCTTGATCTTTGAGTTTGCCATCTCAATTTCTTCTGAACCGGTGTGTTTCTCTTCAAGGGGATCCGATTATTTCAACATTTGCAAGATCACCTCTCAGTTTTTCCCAACATTGCTCATTTCATCCATCCCCAAGCTTCCTTTGTTTTCCCGCCCTCCCACCCCTTGTTTCTTCAAGGACTCAGATTTCTTAATTAAGTATTTATTTTATAGATGTGAAGTCTCTCCATTCTTTTTCGTCAATGTTCTTATCCGGTGATGCTCACGAAGATACTAAAGGAGCTTCAAGTTAATCATTCTTCGTTCTTTTCCTTCTCCGGTGGATTTAATTCAAGCTTTGTCGATCATATCTTTTTCCTCGTTTCAAATGTTTTCTCATGCCGGTGCACCTCTTAATTGTTCACCTCTCTCTATTCATTTGTTCCGGAGTGCGAAGATATCTCAGAAGATGTTATCTCGTTCAATCCGTTCAAGCTATTTCGAGGTTGTTATCTCATTCTAACCATTTAAATCAACCGGTGCATTATATCTTCCTAATCAATCGTTCAACGGTGTTTCTTTTGAGTGGGCCCTAACCCACAGGTCTTTTCCCAGGATCTTACTTGACTCTTCTAATTTTCCGGAGTTATTTTCGAATTATCTTCAAAGTATGATGTAAGTATGAATTGTCATCAGTCATATGTCTTTCTCTAATATCTCTCAAATCCTTTTTGTCATTGGTTCAACCTTTCCATTCTTCATTCCGGAGTGCCTCAACAATTCATGATGGTGTTTCTCATTGTCATTCTCGGATTTTGAAGACCGAAGAAGAGTTTTCCTCCAAATTTTATCCGTTCTCTCAAAGATTCGTAGTTCAAGCCTGACGCCATCCTCTCATAATTATTTCGATTGTGACAATTCTTTTCACTCATCCGGAGCAATTTAGGAGTATTTTCAGTTTGATTCACCGGAGCCCATCATCTCAGAATTATTCATTCTAGCTTTCAGCTCTCGTTCTCCAAATCTTACCAGTGCTTCATTCAAGTATTTCTCTAATCAGCTCGTGATCTCTTCGTTCTCTTATATCAAATTCCCTCAAGTATCTTCATTCGTTCTCTAATCTTACTGGTGATTCACCCCTTTACTTTGTTTTTTTTCAATTCTTACGGTGGTTCGTTCAAGATCTCTTCCTTCGTGATCATATCAATTCATTTGTTCTTTCCTAAAGCCTACCGGTGGATTTGTTGAAGAACTTTCTCAAGTTTTGGCTATATCTTTCTTAACCCTCTATGAGAATAAGTAGTTTTCTTAATCCGCTGCTTGTCATCAATTTAAATGGGTGAAGGATACGCATAACGTAATTCTTATTATTGTTTCATCCAACTGATCTAGTTTCTTCTTTCCAAAGTTGTTCATCATGTCACATTTCTCGGTTCGAGATGCTTCATCTTTTCTTTTCCCAGAGTTCCAAGCTCTCTCAATTATATCGTCATGAAGATCCATCTAAATAATTACAAGGCTTCACCTTGTGTTTTCAACTTCTCTTTCTTTTTATCATCATTTTGTTACCGGAGTTCTTCATGAAGGCTCTACATGATGGTTCATAAAGGATTTAATTCCTTCTCGAAGTGTTCATCGAGATTCTTTTCAGAGGAGTTCAAGCATTCTTCATCTTGCATTCCAAAGTGCAATTCTTTCTATCTTATCTTTTGAGGTGGTGTTATGTCACTCTTGACAATTTCCCTTCGTGTGTCATGATTCAATAGTTGTCAAGAATGAGATAGTTAAACACATCAATTTCTTCGAGCATGAGCTCTTCTCAATCCATCAATCTCTTCGTTGGAGTTATCTTGGGTTATATTTCACCTAAAGCTCTCCCTAAGGATTGTTGCTACTTATGGTGCTTGTAAATGACCCAAGTTCTTCATTTATCCTCCTGGTGAAATAAGTTTCTCGTCTCCTTGTTGATATCAATCCAATCTATTGTTTTTCGTTAGTGGCAGAATTTTCACCTCAAGATTTCGAGATGTTTTCCGTAAGCCCACATCAAGCTTATCCTTTCATTGTTGATAATCCAACAACTCCGTTCTAGCATTTTTTGCAAGCGTACTCTCTCAAGATCTTGTTTCCCTCCGCTCATTCCATTCCATTTTTTTCATTTCTTCCGGAGGCATAGTGATGTTGCTCTCTTCACTCTTCATCTCGGATTGTGAAGACCATATTCTTTCCTTTGCTAATCCATTCAACCGGAGTGTCATGTCCTCTTTTCAAGTATCCTCTCATCTTGTCAAGATCATGTTCAATTCCTTCCATTTACAGTCAGAGTGTTGTCCAAATTATATCATTCTTTTCCCTTCTCTATCTCATTTTAACCAGAGTGTTGTGGCCATCATTCTTCGTCTAACCGGAGTCTCATCCAAGTGCTTTCATTTTGCCAAGTCCATATTTTTGTCTTCCATTTCCAACCGAAGTGTTGTCATATTTGATCCTTATCATTCCTTGTACATCTCGTTTCAACCAGAGTGCTTGCATGTACTTCTTGTCCATTGTAACCATTTTCTTATGTCTTTCAACCTACAAGGTTCTAGTAATGTTCCTTGTTCCTCTTTTCTAACGGAGTGTTTTCAAATTTGTTCATCGTCATGGCATTCTTCCTTTCAATTTGTTCAATCTCTCATGGTTCTTTGGTTTCACTCATTTGTCAAAGAAGCAACTTAGTTTTACCTCTCCTCTTCCTTTTCCGCTTCCCTCTGGTGCCATCCTAGATCTCGGGACGAGATCCTCTTGTAGTGCTGGAGTGTTGTAACGCCACGAGACCGTTACGCCAGGTGTCTTCCAGTTATTTGCCGTTGTTGCCATGTCATTCCCTTGCGTGTTGCATCTTGCCATGTCATCATGTGCATTGCGTCATCATGTTTTCAAAACTTGCATCCGTCCGGGTTCCCCAGTTCCGTCTGTTGTCCGTTCTGAGCCCAACCACACTTGCACGCGCCCGCGGCATGTCCGAAATATTATTTTATAAGTGGCCGGAAAATGTTCTCGTAATGGGTTGAAAGTTGGCATGTGGTGTTATTATGTTGTCAGTAGGTCGCCTGCCAAGTTTCATCGCATTTAGAGTCCGTTTGACGCCCCATCGGTTAACTATAGCGGCAGTACAGTCGGTCTATCGTCGGACGTTTTCGGTCTCCAGAAATAGTCGTCGGGCTGAATTCATCCTCTTTCCTCTCGCTCCAACTCATCTGCACAGCCCTTTAGCCCACCTACACTACCTAGTTGTTTCGGAACGTCCGATCGAGATCAAATGATCCGAAAGCAAACTAGTTCCCCTAACCCTTGACCCCCTACCCTATTTAAGCACTCTCCCTTCCAAATCTGGGCATTCCTAGTCTAAACCCTAACCCCCTAACCCTCCTTCTTCGGATCCGGCGCCGCCACCTCGAAATCTGCGTCCCACCGCTACCCCGCCGCCACTTGTCGCCTCCCTGCAGGCCAGCGCATCTGCCAGCCTCGCCCTCCACCTCTCCCTGCTTGCCATGTGGCCCTGCCCGCTCCCCTCCGCCGCGGCCCTGCGAAGCCCGCGGGAGGCCCGCCCTGGCCCGACCGCGTCGCTCCCCGCAAACTGCGTCGCCCCCAAGCTACAGATTGGGAGAGGAGCTCCCGATCCAAACCCTCACCACCCTGCCGTCGTTACTCCGCGGCCTCGACCTCGTCAGACACTGGAGCAGTACCGTGCCTGCAGTCGCCTTCTCCCCGCCTCCTTAGGTCCATCTTGCTGCTCGAGCCGGTCCTCCGTTTCTCCTCGCGCTCCTGGTTGTGAACCCCTGCCGTTGCTGCTGTCTTTTGGTGCAGGGGCTCACCGCCGCTCATGGCCTCGTCTCTGGCAAGATCCATCCGTCCCCGACGCCCTTGCCCGGATCCAGTCATTCCTGCTGCCTAGTCCCTGTAGCCAGGGCCACACCAATTGCATCGCCATCGCTGGAACCGTCTCCATCGACCTCCGTTCGGCGTGCCGCCGCCGGGATCCGCTCCCTTGCCTTGCCCGCTCGTCTCAGCCGTGTTAACCGCGTGTTCACCCATCGCCTCACTAGGCCGCTGCCAAGGCCCGGGCTGTTTTCCCCAAGAGCCGGCCTCATCGTGCCCGCGTGGACCGCATCCCATAGCAAGGCCCAACCGAAGACAGCCAGCCTCAGCCTCCGACCTCACAAATGGGCCGAAGCCCATGGGTGAGCTGCCCCAGTGCTTGCTCTGTTCGGCCCTGTTCCAGATCCGGCCCGTGTAGGTTTTTTTAGGATCTGTGATTTAGCTATTTTCCAAGGAATTTCAGTTTTGCAGAATAGTCCCTAGACTTCATGCATTTAATCCACAACCGTGCATCGGATTAAAATGATTTATATATGAAAAATGACTAGAATTTCATCTAGTTTCACAATATCCAACTTTCATGCATGTTTGAAATGTTTAACTTGCTGTTTGTTTTAATTTGCTTAAATTCCATATTAAAATGATTTAATTCATAACTAAATAACCATAGCTCCAAAATTAATAAACTTTATATGTAAATGGGGTAGAAAAATGCATAGATTAAAATTATGTACTTAGTTTGCATGTTTAACAACAATAAAATATGGTTTAGGGCAGAACAATACCAAATCTAAAATATGCACATGAGGATTTTCTGGACTTGTTTGCTTGTTGTTCCGGCCTCATTTAAACTTGCCTAGATAGGTAGTTTTAATATGCTTCACCTCTTGCCATGTTTAACAACATTTAATATTGTTGGGTACATAAACGAGAGTGAACTAAATGATTGAATGTGGTGTTGCGTCAATATGCAACTCGTTGCATATTGAGCTCCACTTAATTCGTAGTATTGCTTGTGCACTTTGCCATGCCATGCCATGTATCATTAAACTGGACATGCATCTCACTTGGTTGTGCATCATGCCATGTTTATGTGATGGTTGTTTACTATGTTGCTTGCTTCTTTCCGGGTTGCTTCTCTCGTTAGCTTCGGTTTCTTTCCGGAGATGTGAGGATCTGTTTGACTACGTCCGTTTGACTTCTTCGTGGACTTGTTCTTCTTCCTTGCGGGATCTCAGGCAAGATGACCATACCCTCGAAATCACTTCTATCTTTGCTTGCTAGTTGTTTGTTCTACCACTATGTCCCGCTACCTACCACTTGTTATATCATGCCTCCCATATTGCCATGTCAAGCCTCTATACCACCTTCCTAGCAAACCTTTGTTTGGCTATGCTACCGCTTTTGCTCAGCCCCTCTTATAGCGTTGCTAGTTGCAGGTGAAGCTGAAGTTTGTTCCATGTTGGAACATGGATATGTTGGGATCTCACAATATCTCTTTTGTAATTAATGCTTCTATATACTTGGTAAAGGGTGGAAGGCTCGGCCTTATGCCTGGTGTTTTGTTCCACTCTTGCCGCCCTAGTTTCCGTCATACCGGTGTTATGTTCCTTGATTTTGCATCCCTTACGCCGTTGGGTGTTATGGGAACCCCTTGATAGTTCACTTTGAATAAAACTCCTCCAGCAAGGCCCAACCTTGGTTTTACATTTTCCTAACAATCTATACCTTTCCCTTGGGTCGGCCAACCCGAGGGTCATCTTTATTTCAACCCCCCCGGGCCAGTGCATCTCTAAGTGTTGGTCCGAACCGAGCTATCTGCGGGGCCACCTCGGGGAAACTTGAGGGTTGGTTTTACTCGTAGCTAGTCTCATCCGGTGTTTCCTTGAGAATGAGATACGTGCGACTCCTATCGGGATTGTCGGAACATCAGGTGGCTTTACTGGTCTTTCTTTACAATTGTCGAAATGTCTTGTAACCGGGATTCTGAGACTAATCAGGTCTTCCCGGGAGAAGGAATATCCTTCGTTGACCGTGAGAGCTTGTGATGGGCTAAGTTGGGACACCCCTGCAGGTTATAAACTTTTGAAAGTCGTGCCCGCGGTTATGTGGCAGATGGGAATTTGTTAATGTCCGGTTGTAGAGAACTTGACATTTAACTTAATTAAAATGAATCAACTGCGTGTGTAGTTGTGATGGTCTCTTTCTGGCGGAGTCCGGGAAGTGAACACGATCTTGTGTTATGCTTGAACGTGAGTAGTTTCAGGATCACTTCTAGCTTCTCGACCGTTGCGTTGCTTCTCTTCTCGCTCTTCTTTGCGTATGTTAGCCACCATATATGCTTAGTGTTTGCTGCAGCTTCACCTCACTACCTTCTCCTACCCATAAGCTTAAATAGTCTTGCTCTCGCGGGTGTGAGATTGCTGAGTCCTCGTGACTCACAGATACTTCCAAACAGTTGCAGGTGCCGATGATACCAGTACAGGTGACGCAACCCAGCTCAAGTGGGAGCTCGAAGAAGATCTTGTTCGTTATGTTGTTTCGTTTCCTGTTGATCAGTAGTGGAGCCCAGTTGGGACGAACGGGATCTAGCATTTGGGGTTTTCTTCTTTTATTTTTGGTTCTGTAGTCGGACCTTGATTGTAATATGGATGATGTATGTTTTAAATTGTATTTGTGTGAAGTGGCGATTGTAAGCCAACTCTTTATCCCTTTCTTATTCAGTACATGGGATTGTGTGAAGATTACCCCTCTTGCGACAAACCTACCATGCGGCTATGCCTCTAAGTCATGCCCCGACACGTGGGAGATATAGCCGCATTGTGCGTGTTAAAGTTCTCCATTCATCAAGTGAGCTAATGTCAAATAACCTCTTCTCACCAGTAAGTTTGAAATCATAATTGAGCTCTTTAATGGCCCAATATGCCTTATGTTCTAGTTCAAGAGGTAAGTGACATGCTTTACCATAAACCATTTTATACGGAGACATAACCATAGGAATTTTATATGCAGTTCTATAAGCCCATAATGCATCATCAAGTTTCTTGGACCAATTCTTTCTAGATCTATTAAAAGTCTTTTGCAAAATTAATTTAAGCTCTTTATTACTCAATTCTACTTGACCACTAGATTGTGGGTGGTATGGAGATGCAATTCTATGATTAACATCATACTTAGCAAGCATTTTACGAAAAGCACCATGAATAAAATGTGAACCACCATTAGTCATAAGATATCTAGGGACTCCAAACCTTGGAAAAATAACTTCTTTAAGCATCTTAATAGAGGTGTTATGATCAGCGCTACTAGTTGGAATAGCTTCTACCCACTTAGTAAAGTAATCATCAGCAACTAAAATGTGTGTATACCCATTAGAGGAAGGAAACGGTCCCATATAATCAAAACCACAAACATCAAATGGTTCAATAACAAGTGAATAATTCATAGGCATTTCTTGACGTCTACTAATATTACCAATTCTTTGACATTCATCACAAGACAAGACAAACTTACGGGCATCCTTGAAGAGAGTAGGCCAATAAAAACCGGATTGCAATACCTTATGTGCAGTTCTATCTCCAGCATGGTGTCCTCCATGAGCCTCAGAGTGACACTTGCGTAGGATTTGTTCCTATTCATGCCCAGGTACACAACGTCTAATAACATCATCTACTCCTTCTTTATAAAGGTGTGGATCATCCCAAAAGTAATGTCTTAAATCATAGAAGAACTTTTTATTTTGTTGGTATGTGAAACTAGGTGGTATAAATTTAGCAACAATATAATTAGCACTATCAACATACCATGGAGCAGTATGAGAAGCATTTATGACAGCTAGTTGTTCATTAGGAAAGCTATCATCAATAGGTAGTGGGTCATCAAGAACATTCTCTAACCTAGACAAGTTGTCTGCAACGGGGTTCTCACCTCCCTTTCTATCAATAATATGCAAATCAAATTCTTGTAGCAAGAGAACCCATCTAATAAGTCTAGGTTTAGCATCTTTCTTTCCCGTAAGATATTTAATAGCAGCATGATCAGTGTGAACAGTTACTTTAGAATCAACAATATAAGGTCTGAACTTATCACAAGCAAATACAACTGCTAAAAATTCTTTTTCAGTAGTAGCATAATTTATTTGAGCACTGTCTAGAGTCTTACTAGCATATTGGATAACATTTAATTTCTTATCAACTCTTTGTCCTAGAACAGCCCCTACAGCATTATCACTAGCATCACACATGATTTCAAATGGTAAATTCCAATCAGGAGGCTGAACAATAGGTGCAGAAATCAAAGCTTTCTTAAGTATTTCAAATGCTTCTACACAATCATCATCAAAGACAAAAGGAACATCTTTTTGTAAGAGATTAGTCAGAGGCCGAGAAATTTTAGAGAAGTCCTTAATGAACCTCCTATAAAAACCGGCGTGACCAAGGAAACTTCTTATACCTTTGATGTCCTTAGGACACGACATCTTTTCAATAGCATCAACCTTAGCTTTATCAACCTCAGTACCTCTTTCATAAATTTTATGCCCGAAAACAATACCTTCCTTAACCATAAAGTGGCACTTATCCCAATTCAAGACAAGATTAGTTTCTTCACATCTCTGCAAAACTCGATCAAGGTTGCTTAAGCAATCATCAAAAGAAGTTCCATATACGGAGAAATCATCCATGAAAACCTCAACAATATTTTCACAAAAGTTAGAGAATATAGCAGTCATACATCTTTGAAAGGTAGGATTTGCATTGCATAAGCCAAAAGGCAAACGTCTATAAGCAAAGGTACCGAAAGGGCAAGTAAAAGTTGTCTTTTCTTGATCCCATTTTGACACGGGTATTTGAGAGAAACCGGAATAACCATCTAGAAAGCAAAAATATGTATGTTTGGATAATCTTTCTAGCATTTGATCGATAAATGGTAAAGGGTAATGATCCTTTTTAGTAGCTTTATTTAATTTGCGGAAATCAATTACCATTCTATAACCTGTAACAATTCTTTGTGGAATCAATTCATCTTTATCATTAGGAACAACAGTAATACCTCCCTTCTTAGGGACACAATGGACATGACTTACCCACTAACTATCAGCAACGAGATAAATTATACCTGCCTCAAGAAGCTTTAGTATTTCTTTTCTTACCACTTCTTTCATCTTAGGATTAAACTGTCATTGGTGATCAACAACCGGTTTCGCGTCTTTCTCCAATTTTATCTTGTGTTGCCATAGAGTGGGACTAATGCCCTTAAGATCATCATGTCACATCCCTAGCTGCTGGTAGTGCTCTAGGCTAGCCTCATGTGAGCATCATGTTTTATTTCAAATGAAATTTGAATTGAGGAATTTTCAAAGCCTCAGAAACCTTCTAAAAATGATCAACATTAAAATCTCCTCAAAGAAGTCCAAAAAAATGTTCCTCTTAGTCTCTGAAAATATTGCAAAGAGGTAAAACTCAAAACAATATTTTTGGTATCTCAGAGTTAATTATTTCGGGCCATTTGAATTAATCCAATAACTATTTGCTTTGGATTTATATTTAATATATATTAAATATGACTCCAATAATTCTGGAAGTTTGTGAGTGGAATTGTATTTATTTTTGGCAAGCCACATAAAAATCTACAGAATTTATTTAAATGATTTAGTTGCTAAATTAAATCAAAACAAACTACAGAAAATAGAAAACAGTAAATAATAAAAAGAGCAAAGCTTACCTGTGCAGCCCACTAGAGCCGGCCCAGCTCCTGTGCTGGTCCAGCACTGTGCGGCCCAGCCCACCGCAGTCGCCACCGTCTTCAACCTCCTGCCAGTAGGCAGGAGGGCGTGTGCCCGACGCGCGCGCGCACGCTCCGGCCACCTCCTGCTTACCTGCTCGCCGCTGGAGGCACCCGAGGGAGCCACGCAGCCCCCGACCCCCTCCCCCTTCTCCCTCTCTCCCGCGTCCTCATTCTCTCCCCAGAACACTCTCCCCCTCCTCTGTTCTCCTCACCGAGCGGAGCCCCTCGCCGCCGCTCGCCATAACCACGGCCACCGGGCCTCCCTCGCTTCCCCGACTAGCCCACAAGCTCCGCCACTCCGTACTCGACCCACCTCACCGATGCCACGCCCTCCAGGAGCCCCCGAAGCGCCGCCCCGATGTTTTCCCCCTCCTCGGACCCACCGGTCGCCGACGCCCGATTCGCCGGCTCCGGACCGTCCCCGGCCTCGTCCCCGCCTCGAATGGATCCACTGTGAGCCTCCGCTGTTTCTCCTGTGCTCGCCCCCTCCGTTCTCGCCCCCTAGCCCCATCTCCCACCGCGACCGAGAGCTTCTCGCCGCCGTGCCATGTCGTTGCCGTGGCCAGGGCCATCCCAGCGTGCGCCTGAGCGCGTCACCATGTTCGTCGCCCTCCCAGGAGCCCGCAGCGCCCTTCGGTCTCTCTTCTAGTGCTCTATAGCGCCACCCCAGGATTGCCCGAGCGGCTGCCGCCGCCAAACCTCGTCGCCGACCACTTTTCCGGCCACCCCAGCACCTGTCACCGCCACCACTAGATGCGCGCCACTGCACGCGTTCGAATGCAACAAACCACGGCCGAAACGATGCCATGTGGCTCATTTCCGAGCCCTCCGCCGCGTCTGGACTCGCCGGCGGCTAAACGCCGGCGACCGCTGACCCGATGACCGGCGTGGGTTGACCCCACTGCCCGGTTTGACCCCCCCTCTCTCTCACTGACCTGCGGGCCCGCCCGGCTAATTAGGCTAGGATTAGTGTTAACTAAATATTAGTTAGTTTAATAGACACTGACAATGGGCCCCAGGCCACTAACTAAATTAGATTAGTTAGGTTAGTCACTGACGGATGGGACCCACTGGCCAGGTTTGACCTGGACCAGCCACGTTGACCTGCTGACGTCACTAATACGTCATGCTGACGCAGTATTTGTTTCTGGAATTAAAATAAATCAAAAATGATTTATAAATTTCAGATAATAACCAAAACTTCTAAAAATCATAGAAAATTAACCGTAACTCCAAATTAAATAATTTATATATGAAAAATTATCAGAAAAATTCAAGGAATCCATCTGTACCATTTTCATGCATGTTAGAACAACTTATAGCTGCTGTTTAGCACAAATCAATTAAATGGCATTTGAATAATCACATATGGAGTTTAAATTTGAATCTTGGATTCAAACCAACTTCATTTAATCTGGTTTTAGGTGCATTAGCCCAAAACACATTCATATTGCCATGTCATAGCATGCATCATATTGTGCATTGCATTGATCGTGTTTTTCTGTATTTACCGGTAATTGTCCCCTCTCGATAGACGTGTACCGATGATGTGATCGTTGACACTGATGAAGACTCAATGTTATCTTCAGAAGTGCCAGGCAAGCAAAACCCCCTTGTTCATTCCGATAAAATCCCACTCTCTCGCTCCTGCTCTATTTTACTGCATTAGGACAACACCGATTCATCTGTTACTTGCTGCGGTAGCTGAACCCCTTTATCCTCTGCATGACCTGTCATTTCACAGTAAATAGATGAAACCCACTAGCATGAGTAGGAGTTGTTTGAGCCCTGATGTGCCTACTCATTCATGTTTGTTTGTCATGCCTGCTATTGCTTAGAGTTGAGTCAGGTCTGATTCATCGGGGATGAATCAGAGGTGTGTGAACCTGTCCTACTGTGTGTGAGCTAAGTGTGTGAACACGATTTGGTAAAGGTAGCGGTGAGAGGCCATGTAGGAGTACATGGTGGGTTGTCTCATTGCAGCCGTCCTCAGGAACTGAGTTCTGTGTTTGTGATCCATGATTCAGCTACTACCACGCATTGGGCCCGAAACCAATGGACCCTCTCGGCTTCTTAATCACCCTTGTCCTCTGTCCAGGAGTTGCAAGTAGTTTCTGGTGTTTGTAGTATGCTGGAGGCCGTGGACAGCGCTGACCGTAGGGGTGGGCTGTGATGCGGTAGGCACGTGGCCGGGTAAACAGGGCGCCCGTTTGGTGTCACGGAACCCTGTTCACATCGTTTGGGGCTGTGAGCGAAACTCCGGCCGGATCTCCTCATGGATGGAACCCGAATAGGCGATAAACCTGGACTAGAGACTTGAGTGTTTAGGCAGGCCGTGGCCGACACCCACGTTGGGCTTCCGCTTGAAGGTTGCCGAGTACATGTCGTGTAAACGGCGGTAAGTGGTGAGAGCGTGTGTGAAGAAGTACACCCCTGCAGGGTTAATATGATCTATTCGAATAGCCGTGTCCGCGGAAAAGGACTTCTGGGTTGCTTATATCAGTTCATAGACAAGTGAAAGTGGATACTCTAAAATACGCAAGATAAGCGTGAGTGCTATGGATGGCGTTCTCGTAGGGAGACGGGAGCGGTTCCATAGTGGTGTATTGATATGGTGAATATGTGGACTCGTGTGCGCCACCTCAAAGAGTTACATTGCAGTCGTAGTTTAGGATAGCCACCGAGTCAAAGCTGGCTTGCTGCAGTTAAACCCCACCATCCCCTTTGTTGATAACGATGCATATGTAGATAGTTCTGATGTAAGTCTTGCTGGGTACATTTGTACTCACGTTTGCCTATTTTATGTTTTTGCAGAGAGACTTCAGTCTCACTAGTAGTTCCACGTGGACTTCGACGTTTAGCTTGATACCTCAGCTACGATCATGTGCCCTCGGCAGGATCTGATAGATAGTCAGGCTTCTCAGCCTTTTTCATTTATAGATGTCTGTACCCAGACATGATAGCTTCCGCTTGTGCTTTGACTTGTATGCTCTGATTGTTGGGTCATGAGACCCCTGTTTGTAATATCTCGCTCCTCGGAGCCTATTGAATAGATTACTTGAGTCATAGAGTCATGTTGTGATGCCATGTTGTATTTGCACATATCGAGCATATTGTGTGTATGTTATTGAAATGCTTGGTATGTGTGGGATCTGACCATCTAGTTGTTTATCTTTAGTAGCCTCTCTTACCGGGAAATGTCTCCTAGTGTTTCCACTGAGCCATGGTAGCTTGCTACTGCTCCGGAACACTTAGGCTGGCCGGCATGTGTCCTTCTTCGTTCCTGTGTCTGTCCCTTCGGGGAAATGTCACGCGATGAATACCGGAGTCCTGTTAGCCCGCTACAGCCCGGTTCACCGGAGTCTTGCTAGCCCAGTGCTACAGCCTGGATTCACTCGCTGATGACCGACACGTTCAATGCTGGGTCATGGATGCCTGTCCCTGTAAGTCTGTGCCACTTTGGGTTTACGACTAGTCATGTCAGCCCGGGCTCCTTATCATATGGATGCTAGCGACACTATCATATACGTGAGCCAAAAGGCGCAAACGGTCCCGGGCAAAGGTAAGGCGACACCCGTGGGGATACCGTGCGTGAGGCCGCAAAGTGATATGAGGTGCTACAGGCTAGATCGATGTGACATCGAGTCGGGGTCCTGACAGCGTTGGTATCAGAGCTTGACTGCCTGTAGGATTACCAAGCCAAACTGGTCGAAGTTGAGTCTAGAAATTCTTTAGTTATATAAGGGAATTGATTGTGGGATGGAACGTAAGGCTCTTTTTACTCCTTATACCTCATGCCCTTCTGATCTGAGTCATCTTATCTTTCCTGCGGGGATTAAGAACTAGGCTATCTCTTCTTTCTATTAGGATCACGTGTTACCAATCCGTAGACCTATAGAATTGTTGGACTTAAGCCTCGTTTCAGTTCCTATTACTTCCGTATGTTAAATTGTTGATCTCGAAACCTTGATATTGTGCCTTTGAGTGGTTATGCCCCCATTTTTGTGAATGTCTCAAATCTTTTCTGAGCATTTACAGCCGTTATGTTGTCCGAGTCACCCCACGTTTCTGAATAGTCTGAAGCATTTGCAAATCCCTTCCTTCTGTTTCCGATGTTCCCATGGGCCAGATTTACCACACTAATCGGTGTGTTGAGGTAATTATTGCCTCGACATATATGTTGGAATTATTATTATGACCCTAAGTGCTTAGGGGATCATCTAGTGGTCTAGCCATGATTTGTGTCCTAGTGTGAAGATTCTGGCCTTTATTCTCGGAAGCATCCCGTGATGCTACTTAGTAGCAGGTATTCTACTCCTGGGTTCTGAACCCGAGATTCACTCTACCTACTTCATGTTGATAGTAATTGCTAGTGCCTTTAGGATATTAGTAACCTTTGCGATAGTCCTTGAAGTCCGTGGTATCTTCTTCTTCCAAATACCGTGAACTACTTATGGCAGATGTTTATTGGATCAAAAAAAAAATCACAATTAGAGTACTCTTGAGGAGTTCTCCATTCATAAATTGTGACTCTGCCAGTTCTACCTTTCTGCATGGGTTATCCGGAAGAAATATGTTGAACTTGGTTCGACATACTAATCTATGCATCCACAACTCAGAAAGTTATATGTTCCTTTGAGTTGTTCTCTTTAGTTGCATTCTGACCCTCGTCTATCAATTGATAGTCAAGAGTATGCGTGCGTTCGTTCATCGATGCCTATGACTCTTGTGGTCTGTCAAGCCATTCTATTCCGGAATGACTAGGAGAAACAAACTCCAGTACCTCTTCCATATCTAGGATTGGGTCAAAGTAGTTGTATTCCGCAGATCAAATGCCAATCCAGCTTTTGGTTCTGCTCTACCTTGGAGTATTACATATTTTATATCGAGATTGTTATAGGAATTGCACACCATCCCATGAACTCTTGGTACAGTGACACTTCTTGCCATCACTGTTCATTCCTCGGCCCTCGTGTTGATGCAACCGGAATACCGACAAATGAATTGTGATGTGTGAAATCAATACTGCTAGCAACTCTGTTGCTTGGTAGTTAAAGGATAATAATTTTATTTTTAGTATGTTGGTTTTCGAATCATCCTTCTAAGACTGATCGTGCTACCTAGTCCTTATTTCGGTGCACCCTTCGATTGATGAGTTAGGATCTTGTCAAGTCCTCACTCATTTGATCATATCGTCTTGCCCTCAAAAGCAAGATTGTTCTCGAGCTTAGTAACATACCGGTGGTTCGTGACTTTCCAAATATCTTCCTGGAGGTGTTACCGGGTTGTCACCTGACCGCTATGTTGAGTTCGTGATCAAGTTGGTTTCTTGTGAACCACCTTCTCTCCAAGAATCGGTGTTAGATATCCCTGAGCTAGTTGGTTAAGCTAGACAACAACTTGGAGAGTTGGAAGATAAAAGCTTGTCTGACTTAGTTCGTTCCAAAGGGATATTCTTGTGTAGTGTGTGTTGAAGAAAGATGATATCTTCATCGATTGGTCCTTGTGATCAGTTGCTGGACCTATTGTCTTATCAATCCTTTGATTTGAGTGTGGGCTATCGTCAAATCAAATCAGTACCAACGATGCTCGTAATGTTGTCTTATTCGTGGTTGATCCCTCGAGCATACACCATTATATCTTTTGGGTCTGACCAATGCTATCACTTGTTCACTTAACTATGGAATTCCTTTTAAAAGGAAATCCGGATGAATTTTTGTTGAGCCCATTGACAACATCCTTATTCCCTCCATGATTTGTTGAACATTAAGCTAGTGTTGGAAACTTTTGAAAGCATTTCTTCATGCTAGTTCATGAAGCATATGTTCGGATGTAAAAAGTGACTTCCTCCAGTCCATGTGCATTTGATGCAAGTTGCCGCCGTGGATTCGAGAAAGTCAATGTTGTTTCCTTTGGAATCATCCCAAATCAGTCATGCATACGTGCGAAGTATTCTGTGGTTCGGAGACTTGCAACCTCCATTCTATATGGGTCCCTAGCACACCAAGCCACTGATTGATTTGTTCAAGGTTAATAGGTTCTAAGTGCTAGTCCCGAAGGTACCAGACGGATTTGTACAAGACTTCGATATCCTCGATGATGGTTCCCCTCCTGAACTCGGTAGTGTTTTATTATAAGACTACTTTGTGGTCATGCTTGTCTTGGACATCGTGTTCACATGTTGTAGCAGAACCAGCTCATGTTTTGGAGCTTGCTATCGTAGTTCATCTCCCGAGAATCCCGCAACGTCATCTCGTCGATTTGTGTTGCAACTTTCATTTTTTTTCCTAGACTCGATGAGTCTGGAATATCGTGACACCAACCAGATCTGAATCTCAGGCAGATATAATGGTTGGAACATTTCCCAAAAACTATAATATTGGTCCCTCGATAACCGGTAAAGTGGATGTCGTGGCCAACACATCCAGCCGGAAGACCTGTTATTATAATATCTTGATTGAGGAAGTTGGCCACCTCCCCATAGGGATTTCGTAGGATTTACTCCCTAGTTGCCCCTATGGATTTTGAGATCCCGAAGTCCGACCTTTTACTTGATGTCCTAGATACCAGACCATTTCTATGAAAGGGTTACACTAGCACATCAAGGAGAACATTAGAAGCGGAGTGCTAAATGTCTCTCGGTCGATCATCCAGATTTTGTTTTCTTGGCCTCGCTAAGATGTAATCTGAGAAGTGTTATCTTCCTTTGCATCTGCATCATCCATCATCATTCATCGTGGTAGCAAGTTGTGTTGCCAGGATCCTTGACACGGTTGTTGATAAAACCTTGATGATTGTGGAAATGCTCAAGTTCTTGAGAGCACGCACAAGCGCTACGTCTTATCATCGGCACTAGCTGGGATTGCCCCAGATTTCCTCGGTTATGCTATAACCATTCCAACAGTGAATTCACTCTCTATTGTTGGGTTCTTCCCCAGTTACCAGAATCATTCCCAGCATTTGCATTTTGTTCCCAGCTTGCACCGCCAATGTGCCATTCTACCATGGGTCTCTTCCATTTCCGGTGATAAGCAAAATTCATCCATTACGTTGTCTTCAACAAGGTAATCCACATCATCCAAGTCTAAGTATGTCATCCTACTGACCCCCTCCAAACGATCGCTTGGGAATTGCCTTAGGCTGATATAGAGAGTCTCAATGATCTCTATACCAAAGGTAATTCTTTTTGCCACTTAAGGGGATATATCTTCGAGTCACCTTCCCTAAGGTGCATCATTTTGGTGTCATGTCAACTCAACTCCTCGCTACGTTGACAACCGATTACCACCTTCTTAAGTGTGGAATTGTTGTCCATCTAGTGAACCTTCGTCATCCGTTTCTTTCCACCCCTCTTGATGTGTATCTCGTGTCTCAACCCGAGAGATGGTCCTATGTCTCATTCCGTAAGTTAATCTTGAGTTGTTCGATCTCCGAGGAGATCGACCCTTCTAGAGTCTCCTTCTTCCCCCCCCCCTGTCATGTTGACAGGATTTCTCAGAACAAGACATCAAGACAATGATGGTGAATGAATCAACGTTCAACTGAAGTGCACCCTGGATCGTAAAGATTATACTAGTTTGCGTTACCCCTTCATCTTACCCTACGCCTGAATCTCGAGACGAGATTCTTGTTTAGTGGGGGTGAGTTGTCACATCCCTAGCTGCTGGTAGTGCTCTAGGCTAGCCTCATGTGAGCATCATGTTTTATTTCAAATGAAATTTGAATTGAGGAATTTTCAAAGCCTCAGAAACCTTCTAAAAATGATCAACATTAAAATCTCCTCAAAGAAGTCCAAAAAAATGTTCCTCTTAGTCTCTGAAAATATTGCAAAGAGGTAAAACTCAAAACAATATTTTTGGTATCTCAGAGTTAATTATTTTGGGCCATTTGAATTAATCCAATAACTATTTGCTTTGGATTTATATTTAATATATATTAAATATGACTCCAATAATTCTGGAAGTTTGTGAGTGGATTTGTATTTATTTTTGGCAAGCCACATAAAAATCTACAGAATTTATTTAAATGATTTAGTTGCTAAATTAAATCAAAACAAACTACAGAAAATAGAAAACAGTAAATAATAAAAAGAGCAAAGCTTACTTGTGCAGCCCACTAGAGCCGGCCCAGCTCCTGTGCTGGTCCAGCACTGTGCGGCCCAGCCCACCGCAGTCGCCACCGTCTTCAACCTCCTGCCAGTAGGCAGGAGGGCGTGTGCCCGACGCGCGCGCGCACGCTCCGGCCACCTCCTGCTTACCTGCTCGCCGCTGGAGGCACCCGAGGGAGCCACGCAGCCCCCGACCCCCTCCCCCTTCTCCCTCTCTCCCGCGTCCTCATTCTCTCCCCAGAACACTCTCCCCCTCCTCTGTTCTCCTCACCGAGCGGAGCCCCTCGCCGCCGCTCGCCATAACCACGGCCACCGGGCCTCCCTCGCTTCCCCGACTAGCCCACAAGCTCCGCCACTCCGTACTCGACCCACCTCACCGATGCCACGCCCTCCAGGAGCCCCCGAAGCGCCGCCCCGACGTTTTCCCCCTCCTCGGACCCGCCGGTCGCCGACGCCCGATTCGCCGGCTCCGGACCGTCCCCGGCCTCGTCCCCGCCTCGAATGGATCCACTGTGAGCCTCCGCTGTTTCTCCTGTGCTCGCCCCCTCCGTTCTCGCCCCCTAGCCCCATCTCCCACCGCGACCGAGAGCTTCTCGCCGCCGTGCCATGTCGTTGCCGTGGCCAGGGCCATCCCAGCGTGCGCCTGAGCGCGTCACCATGTTCGCCGCCCTCCCAGGAGCCCGCAGCGCCCTTCGGTCTCTCTTCTAGTGCTCTATAGCGCCACCCCAGGATTGCCCGAGCTGCTGCCGCCGCCAAACCTCGTCGCCGACCACTTTTCCGGTCACCCCAGCACCTGTCACCGCCACCACTAGATGCGCGCCACTGCGCGCGTTCGAATGCAACAAACCACGGCCGAAACGATGCCATGTGGCTCGTTTCCGAGCCCTCCGCCGCGTCTGGACTCGCCGGCGGCTAAACGCCGGCGACCGCTGACCCGATGACCGGCGTGGGTTGACCCCACTGCCCGGTTTGACCCCCCTCTCTCTCACTGACCTGCGGGCCCGCCCGGCTAATTAGGCTAGGATTAGTGTTAACTAAATATTAGTTAGTTTAATAGACACTGACAATGGGCCCCAGGCCACTAACTAAATTAGATTAGTTAGGTTAGTCACTGACGGATGGGACCCACTGGTCAGGTTTGACCTGGTCGACGCCTTTGACCTGCTGACGTCACTAATACATCATGCTGACGCAGTGTTTGTTTCTGGAATTAAAATAAATTAGGAAATGATTTAATAATTCCAGAATATATTCTAAACTTCAATAAATCATAGAAAATTAACCGTAACTCCAAATTAAATAATTTATATATGAAAAATTATCAGAAAAATTCAAGGAATCCATCTGTACCATTTTCATGCATGTTAGAACAACTTATAGCTGCTGTTTAGCACAAATCATATAAATGGCATTTGAATAATCACATATGGAGTTTGAATTTGAATCTTGTATTCAAACCAACTTCATTTAATCTGTTGCTAGTTGCATTAGCCCAAAACACATTCATATTGCCATGTCATAGCATGCATCATATTGTGCATTGCATTGATTGTGTTTCTTCTGTGTTTGCCGGTGTTGTTCCCCCTCGGTAGACGTTGTATCGACGATGTGATCGTTGACACTGATGAAGACTCAATGCTATCTTCAGAAGTGCCAGGCAAGCAAAACCCCCTTGTTCATTCCGATACAACCCTACTCTCTCGCTCCTGCTCTCTTTTTAATGCATTAGGACAACACCGATTCAACTGTTACATGCTGCGGTAGTTGAACCCCTTTATCCTCTGCATGACCTGTCATTGCCACAGTAAATAGATGAAACCCACTAGCATGAGTAGGAGTTGTTTGAGCCCTGTTGTGCCTACTCATTCATGTTTGTTTGTCATGCCTGCTACTGCTTAGAGTTGAGTCAGGACTGATTCATCGGGGATGAATCAGAGGCGGGTGAACATGTCCTACTATGTGTGAGCTAAGTGTGTGAACACGATTTGGTAAAGGTAGCGGTGAGAGGCCATGTAGGAGTACATGGTGGGTTGTCTCATTGCAGCCGTCCTCAGGAACTGAGTTCTGTGTTTGTGATCCATGATTCAGCTACTACCACGCATTGGGCCCGAAACCAATGGACCCTCTCGGCTTCTTGATCACCCTTGTCCTCTGTCCAGGAGTTGCAAGTAGTTTCTGGTGTTTGTAGTATGCTGGAGGCCGTGCGCAGCGCTGACCGTAGGGGTGGGCTGTGATGCGGTAGGCACGTGGCACGGTGTACCGGGCGCCCGTTTGGTGTCTCGGGAACCCTGTTCACATCGTTTGGGGCTGTGAGCGAAACTCCGGCCGGATCTCCTCATGGATGGAACCCGAATAGGCGATAAACCTGGACTAGAGACTCGAGTGTTTAGATAGGCCGTGGCCGACACCCACGTTGGGCTTCCGCTTGAAGGTTGCCGAGTACATGTCGTGTAAACGGCGGTAAGTGGTGAGAGCGTGTGTGAAGAAGTACACCCCTGCAGGGTTAACATCATCTATTCGAATAGCCGTGTCCGCGGAAAAGGACTTCTGGGTTGCTTATATCAGTTCATAGACAAGTGAAAGTGGATACTCTAAAATACGCAAGATAAGCGTGAGTGCTATGGATGGCGTTCTCGTAGGGAGACGGGAGCGGATCCATAGTGGTGTATTGATATGGTGAATATGTGGACTCGTGTGCGCCACCTCAAAAGAGTCGCTTGCAGTCGTAGTTAGGATAGCCACCGAGTCAAAGCTGGCTTGCTGCAGTTAAACCCCACCACCCCTTTGTTGATAATGATGCATATGTAGTTAGTTCTGATGTAAGTCTTGCTGGGTACATTTGTACTCACGTTTGCCTATTTTATGTTTTTGCAGAGAGACTTCAGTCTCACTAGTAGTTCCGCTTGGACTTCGACGTTTAGCTTGTTACCTCAGCTACGATCTTGTGCCCTCGGCAGGATCTGATAGATAGTCAGGCTTTTCAGCCTTTTTCATTTATAGATGTCTGTACTCAGACATGATAGCTTCTGCTTGTGCTTGATTTGTATGCTCTGAATGTTGGGTCATGAGACCCATGTTTGTAATGTCTCGCTCCTCGGAGCCTATTGAATAAACTACTTGAGTCGTAGAGTCATGTTGTGATGCCATGTTGTATTTGCACATATCGAGCATATTGTGTGTATGTTATTGAAATGCTTGGTATGTGTGGGATCTGACCATCTAGTTGTTTATCTTTAGTAGCCTCTCTTACGGGGAAATGTCTCCTAGTGTTTCCACCGAGCCATGGTAGCTTGCTACTGCTCCGGAACACTTAGGCTGGCCGGCATGTGTCCTTCTTCGTTCCTGTGTCTGTCCCTTCGGGGAAATGTCACGCTATGAATACCGGAGTCCTGTTAGCCCGCTACAGCCCGGTTCACCGGAGTCCTGCTAGCCCAGTGCTACAGCCTGGATTCACTCGCTGATGACCGACACGTTCGATGCTGGGTCATGGATGCCTGTCCCTGTAAGTCTGTGCCACTTTGGGTTTACGACTAGCCATGTCAGCCCGGGCTCCTTATCATATGGATGCTAGCGACACTGTCATATACGTGTGCCAAAAGGCGCAAACGGTCCCGGGCAAAGGTAAGGCGACACCCGTGGGAATACCGTGCGTGAGGCCGCAAAGTGATATGAGGTGTTACATGCTAGATCGATGTGGCATTGAGTCGGGGTCCTGACAGCGTTGGTATCAGAGCTTGACTACCTGTAGGATTACCAAGCCAAACTGGTCGAAGTTGAGTCTAGAAATTCTTTGGTTATATAAGGGAATTGATTGTGGGATGGAACGTAAGGCTCTTTTTACTCCTTATACCTCATGGCCTTCTGATCTGAGTCATCATCTTCTCTTCTATGGGGATTAAGAACTAGGTTATCTCTTCTTTCCATCAGGATCACGTGTTACTAATCCGTAGACTTATAGAATTGTTGGAATTAAGCCTCGTTTCAGATCCTATTACTTCCGTATGTTAATTGTTGATCTCGAGACCTTGATGTGTGGGCCCAGGCGCCTGCCTAATTAGTGTTAGGTTAGTTAGTGTTAATTAACTTAGTTAATTAGGTGAGCCACTGACATGCGGGCCCCGCCCGGCTAACTAAGTTAGTTAGGGCTAATCATATTTAGGTTAGTCACTGACCAGTGGG
The DNA here is from genome assembly GCF_018294505.1 of Triticum aestivum. Taxonomy (NCBI): domain Eukaryota; kingdom Viridiplantae; phylum Streptophyta; class Magnoliopsida; order Poales; family Poaceae; genus Triticum; species Triticum aestivum. Next base: position 578,313,543 of record NC_057797.1, read on the forward strand.
CCCAATCCAGTTAGTTAGGGCTAACTAACTTGGTTAGTTGACTGGGTCACTGACCAGTGGGTCCCACTGGTCAGGTTTGACCTGGTCGACGCCTTTGACCTGCTGACGTCACCCCGGCGTCATGCTGACGCAGTATATGCTTCTGGGATTTTAAATAAGTCAGAAATGATTTATTTATTTTCAGAATATGCCCTAAACTTCAATAAATCATAGAAATTCAACCGTAACTCCAAATTAAATAATTTATATATGAAAAATTATCAGAAAAATTCAAGGAATCCATCTGTACCATTTCCATGCATGTTAGAACAACTTATCACCACTGTTTAGGACAAATCAATTAAATGGCATCTGAATAATCACATATGGAGTTTGAATTTGAATCCTGGATTCAAACCAACTTCATTTAATCTGGTTTAGTTGCATCAGCACAAATCACATCATATTGCCATGTCACATTCATGCATCATATTGTCGCATTGCATTGATTGCGTTCTTCCTTGTTTGCCGGTAATTGTCCCCTCTCGATAGACGTGTACCGGCGATGTGATCGATGACACCGATGAAGAACTATATTATCTTCAGAAGTGCCAGGCAAGCAAAACCCCCTTGTTCATTCCGATACAATCCCACTCTCTCGCTCCTGCTCTCTTTTACTGCATTAGGACAACAACGATTCATCTGTTACTTGCTGCGGTAGCTGAACCCCTTTATCCTTTGCATGACCTGTCATTCCACAGTAAATAGATGAAACCCACTAGTATGAGTAGGAGTTGTTTGAGCCCTGTTGTGCCTACTCATTCATGTTTGTTTGTCATGCCTGCTACTGCTTAGAGTTGAGTCAGGTCTGATTCATCGAGGATGAATCAGGGGTGTGTGAACATGTCCTACGGTGTGTGAGCTAAGCGTGTGAACACGATTTGGTAAAGGTAGCGGTGAGAGGCCATGTAGGAGTACATGGTGGGTTGTCTCATTGCAGCCGTCCTCAGGAACTGAGTTCTGTGTTTGTGATCCATGATTCAGCTACTACCACGCATTGGGCCCGAAACCAATGGACCCTCTCGGCTTCTTAATCACCCTTGTCCTCTGTCCAGGAGTTGCAAGTAGTTTCTGGTGTTTGTAGTATGCTGGAGGCCGTGGACAGCGCTGACCGTAAGGGTGGGCTGTGATGCGGTAGGCACGTGGCCGGGTAAACCGGGCGCCCGTTTGGTGTCACGGAACCCTGTTCACATCGTTTGGGGCTGTGAGCGAAACTCCGGCCGGATCTCCTCATGGATGGAACCCGAATAGGCGATAAACCTGGACTAGAGACTTGAGTGTTTAGGCAGGCCGTGGCCGACACCCACGTTGGGCTTCCGCTTGAAGGTTGCCGAGTACATGTCGTGTAAACGGCGGTAAGTGGTGAGAGCGTGTGTGAAGAAGTACACCCCTGCAGGGTTAATATGATCTATTCGAATAGCCGTGTCCGCGGAAAAGGACTTCTGGGTTGCTTATATCAGTTCATAGACAAGTGAAAGTGGATACTCTAAAATACGCAAGATAAGCGTGAGTGCTATGGATGGCGTTCTCGTAGGGAGACGGGAGCGGTTCCATAGTGGTGTATTGATATGGTGAATATGTGGACTCGTGTGCGCCACCTCAAAGAGTTACATTGCAGTCGTAGTTTAGGATAGCCACCGAGTCAAAGCTGGCTTGCTGCAGTTAAACCCCACCATCCCCTTTGTTGATAACGATGCATATGTAGATAGTTCTGATGTAAGTCTTGCTGGGTACATTTGTACTCACGTTTGCCTATTTTATGTTTTTGCAGAGAGACTTCAGTCTCACTAGTAGTTCCACATGGACTTCGACGTTTAGCTTGATACCTCAGCTACGATCTTGTGCCCTCGGCAGGATCTGATAGATAGTCAGGCTTCTCAGCCTTTTTCATTTATAGATGTCTGTACCCAGACATGATAGCTTCCGCTTGTGCTTTGACTTGTATGCTCTGATTGTTGGGTCATGAGACCCCTGTTTGTAATATCTCGCTCCTCGGAGCCTATTGAATAGATTACTTGAGTCATAGAGTCATGTTGTGATGCCATGTTGTATTTGCACATATCGAGCATATTGTGTGTATGTTATTGAAATGCTTGGTATGTGTGGGATCTAACCATCTAGTTGTTTATCTTTAGTAGCCTCTCTTACCGGGAAATGTCTCCTAGTGTTTCCACTGAGCCATGGTAGCTTGCTACTGCTCCGGAACACTTAGGCTGGCCGGCATGTGTCCTTCTTCGTTCCTGTGTCTGTCCCTTCGGGGAAATGTCACGCGATGAATACCGGAGTCCTGTTAGCCCGCTACAGCCCGGTTCACCGGAGTCTTGCTAGCCCAGTGCTACAGCCTGGATTCACTCGCTGATGACCGACACGTTCGATGCTGGGTCATGGATGCCTGTCCCTGTAAGTCTGTGCCACTTTGGGTTTACGACTAGTCATGTCAGCCCGGGCTCCTTATCATATGGATGCTAGCGACACTATCATATACGTGAGCCAAAAGGCGCAAACGGTCCCGGGCAAAGGTAAGGCGACACCCGTGGGGATACCGTGCGTGAGGCCGCAAAGTGATATGAGGTGCTACAGGCTAGATCGATGTGACATCGAGTCGGGGTCCTGACACATCAAGAGTATATCCAATAGCAGCATGGTGCTTCTTCAGAGTTTTCAATAATTTCTTTTCTTCATGCTCTGAAAGGTTAGCACTAATAATAACAGGATAAATCTCTTTCTCATCAAGATAAGCATATTTAAGAGTATCAGGCAAAGGTTTAAGCTCAAACACGGGATCACCCTTGGGTGGAGGAGGATCCCCTAGGATTTAAACAGGCAAGTTGTGTTTCAAAATAGGTCCCTGTTTAATCCCTTCTTTCATTCATAAACATATCATTTTCATGGTCTAGCAAATATTGTTCTAAAGGATCATTAGGAGGCATGGCAATAGAAGCAAGACCAGTAATTTCATCTTTACTAGGCAATTCTTTATCATGGGGTTGTTTATGAAATTTAGCAAAGTTAAATTCATGAGACATATCCCCTAAACCAACAGAAACAATATCCTTGTTGCAGTCTATCTTAGCATTAACAGTATTCGAGAAGGGTCTACCAAATATAATGGGACAAAAGTTATCTTGTGGGGAACCAAGAACAAGAAAATCAGCAGGGTATTTAACTTTCCCACACAAGAATTCAACATCTCTAACAATCCCAACTGGTGAAATAGTGTCTCTATTAGCAAGCTTAATTGTAACATCAATTTCCTCTATCTCAGCAGGTGCAATATCATGCATAATTTCTTTATATAAGGAATGGCATATTGCACTTGAACTAGCACCCATATCACATAAGCCATGATAGCAGTGATCTCCTATTTTAACTAAAATAACAGGCATGCCTACAATAGGTCTATGTTTTGTTTTAGTATCGGGTCTGGCAATTCTAGCAGATTCATCACAAAAGTAAATAACATGCCCATCAATATTATCGGCTAAGAGATCTTTAACCATAGCAACACTAGGTTCAACTTTAATTTGCTCAGAGGGAGTAGGTGTTCTAGTATTACTCTTACGAACAACAGTTGGAGATTTAGCATGATCCTTTATTCTAACAGGGAAAGGTGGTTTCTCAATATAAGTAGTAGGAACAACAGAATCATTATAAGTGATAGTAGTTTCTTCAACTTTAATAGGTGCAACTACTTTTAATTCAATGGGAGGATTATATTTAAACCACTTCTCCTTAGGGAGACAACATGAGTAGCCAAAGATTCATAGAAAGAAGCTACTATCTTAGAGTGAAGTCCATATTTAGTGCTAAATTCACGGAAAGCATCGTTATCCATAAAAGATTTAACACAATCAAACTTACGTGTCATACCTGACTCCTTACCTTCGTCAAGATCCAGTCTTTAGAGTTGCATTTAACTCTTTCCAATAAATACCATTTGAATTCAATAGTATTCATCATAAAAGAGCCAGTACAAGAAGTATCAAGCATGGAGCGATTATCGAGAGAAAGCCGAGCATAAATTTTTTGAATAATAATTTCTCTTGAGAGCTCATGATTGGGGCATGAATATAACATTGACTTAAGCCTCCCCCAAGCTTGAGTGGTGCTTTCTCCTTCGTGAGGCCAAAAATTATATATATAATTACGATCATGATGAACAAGATGCATAGGATAAAACTTTTCTAATCAAATTCCAATTTCAATCAGTTGTACTTCCATGATCCCATATCATCACATAGCCTAAACCATGTCAATGCCTTTCCCTTCAAAGATAAAGGGAAGACCTTCTTCTTGGTAACATCCTCGGTGTCGGATGTGGGGTTCTAGCAAACCCTTAAGGTTCGAACACTGGGGTGCGCGTGAAGTCTTTCCCTCCTACCGATCTACGCCCTAGCTCGCTAAGATCTCGTGGACGAACTCGCAACACAGAAAGACACAAGATTTATATTGGTTCGGGCCACCGTTCTGGCGTAACACCCTACTCTAGTGTGGTGGTGGTGGTGGATTGCCTCTTGGGCGGATGATGAACAATACAAGAGGAAGAACAGCCTCCTGAGGTTGAGGTGTTCTTGTGCGTGGCTAACTTGTGCGGGTGAGAGAGTGATCTAAGATGCCATCCTCTCGTCCCCGCCTCTCTTTCTATGGTGGTGGCTAGCCCTACTTATAGAGGCCCTGGTCCTCTTCCCAAATATTGAGCGGGAAGGGAGCCAACAATGGCGGGCTAATTTAAAGGGGGACAGCTAGTACAAGCCATCCTGACGAAAGGTGGTCTGCGCCTCCGAAAGGCTCTGGTGGTGACGCCATCTTGGGCTCCATGATGACCTCCGTCTTGACATCCTTCTGGTCTTGGTCTTGTTGCACCAAAATGGCAACCTTTGCCTGATGCCTCGGTACTCCTCGCCTGCGCTAGTTTCCTTAGCATCAAAGAAGAAACAAGGACGCCGCACGCGCTGGCGTCCGCTTGGCGCCCGCCTGGTGTCGATCGTCATGGCTCACGTCACGACAACCTCGTGAGGTTATCCTTGCCTTGATATCTCCGCTCCTCGTGAGCCTGCCTGACTAGGCCACCCCGGAGGGGGTCTTGTGTCGCCCGCCTCGCGAGGCTTGGCCCCTCGCGAGGGTATTGGGTGCCTTGTTGGTGAAGATGGGCCGTACAGCCTGCTGGCTCAAACATGCAGCGAGCCGCAGGCAGGCAAGTCTGGGGACCCCCGTTCCCAGGACACCGACAGTAGCCCCCGGGACCAAGGTGTGCTCGGGCTTGGCTTCACGGCGAAGCCAAGGGCCAAGCACAGAGCGTCGCGGGCCCCCAAAGCCTACGGCCTTGGTTGACCGTGGCGGTTGATTGGTCGTGGGCATCTCCGCTTCCCCATGCTGCCTCGACGACTGCACGACTTGACGAGTCCCTGCGACATGCAAGGGAAACCATCATTACCTGCGGTCGTGGGAGGTGCCGGTTGGCCTTCTTTTGCTATAAATGGGAAGGGGGCGGAGCCCCCATCGCCCATCTCTTCCTTGCTTGCTGCTTCTTCTTCCTCACTCCACTCCTAGCTTCTTCTTCCTCGCTTCATTGCTCGTCGTGCCACCAATGGCGCCTATCAGAAGGTTCTCCGCTGAAGAAAAGGGGAAAGCCCCCCGGGATGTCCCAGAGCAACTCCCGCCGAAGAAGAGGTCGATCCACCGCCGCGAAGAAGCGGCGAGGCCTTGGTGCGAGCGGCCTCCTCTAGGTTACCCACTACCCCTGTACACCCAAGCCGAGGGCTTAGGAGGGTGGGGCAACGAGCAGCGCCGCCGACGCCGCGCTCGGGGTCACCGCGCCATGGCGACGCGCGCCGTCGCCCCCGAAATCCATGCAGCGGACTCCTCAAGTGAGCTGGTACTGTGGGCGCCGATGCCGCCAAGCTCTTGGATCCGCTTCCCGCGGTTCTTCTGCGACGTGATGTCGCCGAGGGGGCCTCTCGAGCTCTGGTTGCAGCACGCCAACTGTGGCCTCCTGCGACTGGAGCGGAGATCAAAGCAGTCCCCTCCGGCAAGATCTTCATGACCCGCGGCTGGGCGAGATCGCGCGGGTCTGCCGCGCGAGGGGCGCCCTCATGATCCATCTTGAGTACGACGGCGTCTCCATGCTCTTCTTCAAGGTCTTCGACGTCGAGGGCCGCCGCCTGGAGTGCTGACGCACGCTCCGCTCGCAACCACTCCAGCAGTAGTAGCCCCTGGGAGTCCAGCAGCTCTCCTGAGCTCTACGAGACTCCGGTGACGAGCAACGACAGCTACGTGCCCCCGAGCTCTCGCCGCGCTTGGAGTAGTGCTGCCGCGTCCGGCCGCCGCCGCCGCTGATCTGGATGGGGTTGGCGCCGGCCTCCCATGGCCCACTGTTGATGATGGCGCCCGCCACGGGGGGTGTAGATAGGATCCTCCTCAGTTTTAGCTTTTGTTTCCTGCGAAGAACCATGAAGCACCCCGTAGGGGCATGTACAGGTCTGTAATGTCTTTTGTGCCTTTCTTCCCTCTTATGAAGATTTGATGAACGGGTGTCCCGTTAAGGCTCGGTTCCCCCTTTCTTTCCTCGTGATAGCTTGTTGCTCTACGCCGACAGGTACCGGTCCCCAGGCAGGCTACAGTCGTCGCTGGTATGCCAGGTCGCATGCCGTGGTCAAGGCGAGGAGGTGTGTGGCCCGAGGTCCAGTAAGAGCCCCTGAGGCACGATGCTCAGGAGGTCCCCCTTAGCGCTCAAGCGGCCATGGTTAGGGAAGAAAGGGAGTTGACGTGGCTGCTATGGGATTGCGGTAAGGCGTGAGTGTCCATGAGGCCCAGACATTTAGCCAATCCGAGGGCGAGACTTATCTTGTGAACTTCATGATGATTCCTTACGTTGCGCTGGGGATGCGCGCCAACTTGTGCGGCATAGCCAGGCCGGCCCATACAAGTTTCCCTCCTCCCATGCTCTCCTTGGTACTCTGTGTCCTTAGGTCCCGGCCCTCGAGCGAGCTCAGCCGCCGCTGGTATGCCAGGTCACGATGCTGTGGTCAAGGCCAAGGGGTGAGGGCTGGAGAGCCAGTAAGAGCTCCTAGGTCGCGATGCTCAGGAGCCCCCCTTTTAACGCGCAAGCGAATTGCACGAGAGAAAAGGAGACTCGCGGTGCCGCCTGCTATCCTTCCCGCGGGGTCCCTGTGAACAGGCACAAGAAGAACAGGGTTTGCTGTTACAGCCGTCAGCCTGCCGCTGGTTGGTCCAGATGAAATGAAGGCACTGAGGGCCTGGTGAGGTGACATGCACGGGGCGTGCCACGAGCCAGAGCTCGACCGCTCAGGTTTGTCGATGTGGCAGGGACGGATCCATGCAATAGCGTCGTGCCTGTGAGGAGGCCCCGTGGGAGGCGATGATCGGGTAGATGATGACCGTAGGCAGGTTAAGCAGGGAAAGTAAATTAGCTTGGGTAAATGCAGGAAGATACATGCCACTGGGTCCACCCCGAGCGGCTTGGGGATGATGCAGCCCGAGGGCCCCCCTTCAAGGTAAGCTAAAGACATAAGCAAATGGGATACATGCCGTAGGGACGGACCCACACGGCCTGGGAATGATGCAGCCCAAGGGGCGCTCCTAGCTTAACGAGCTTGGAAGATGTCACCTAGTTTTGTAGATGAAGCAGAGTTGGTGCAGGTGAAGCTGTGCGTCGATGAAACTACTCCTCATGAGCCACCGGAGCCCTGAGCGTCGGGAGGCTCTAGGGCTCAGGAGGCTCCCTGAAGACCGTCTCCATTCCCTCCAGGATGACGCGGTACCTGGCCTCTTGAGCCGCCAGGTCACGCTGCATGGTGCGCTGATAGGCCGGCGCCGCGCTCGGCAAGACGAGGGGCATGCGAGCTTAGCTGTGTGCCGGGCCTCCGCAACGGCCCACATGTGAAGGCCAGAAGCGCTCCTGAGATGCGGCCCTGTTGAGCCCTGGAATGTCAACGTAGACACGCAGCTCGGCACCCTCGCCTGGGTGATGCACCGCGCCCTATGAGCGGCTAGCGCCACGCATGGCTCTTGCGTCTTGCAGTTCCTGTGTGGTGTTGGCGATGAACTCCTGAGTGGCGAGCACCCCTTGCCCATTGTTCTCCTGATGAAAACGTGCCACGTAGCATGCCTCCAAGTGGTGCCCAAGCGCCTCCCTCGTGAGGTGGGCAAGGTCTAAAGCCCTCCAGAAGAGAGCCCTCGAGCCCTACCCGAGGAGGGCGCCGGGCGCGCCTTCCTATGCGATGGAGGGAGGCGCCCCTGGGACGGATGCTGATCCTGACGAGGCTCCTGCCGCGATGCCATCCTCCTGAAGTCCTGCGGGGCGTGGCTGCTTCTTCTTGGGGATGGCCTCCATAGGACCCTCACTTCTGCTGTCGGGGTCGTCGATTGCTGCATCTTGGAAGGCACGCTCGAGGGAGCACACCGCATCCCTCTCTTCACACGGGACCGTGATGACCCCTCCACTTCCAGGCATCTTGAGGACGTTGTAGCCATGGTGGGTGACCGCCATGAACTTCGCTAGGGCCGGATACCCAAGGATGGCGTTGTACGACAGGCAGATGTGCGTGACGTCGAAGTCGATGAACTCAGTGCGGTAGTTGTTGCGTGTGCCGAAGGTGACAGGCAGGCGGACCTGCCCTATCGGTGTGGTGGAGCCGTCGGTCACTCCCGAGAAAGGTTTGGTAGGTTGGAGCTGCTCATATGGCACTTGGAGGTTGTCGAAAGTGTCAACGGACAGGACGTTGAGTCCTGCGCCACCGTCGATGAGAGCCTTGGTAACCTGCACATTGTTGATGACTGGGGAACACAACATCGGGAGGACACCGGCGGTGGCCGCGCACTTGAGCTGATCTGCTGAGTTGAAAGTGATGGCGCACTGGGACCACTTGAGTGGGCTCACAACCTCAAGCTTGGGGAGCGCCGCGTTCACCTCGCGAGCGAATCGTTTGAAGATGCGCTGAGAGGCTGGGGCCTGGTTGCCGCCCAAGATGCAGGTGATTGCACGCAGCTCCTGGAAGCCCCCAGTCCCCTCGTCCTGATGATGATCGTTGTTCCTTCTTGGCGGCGACAGTGGGGAAAGACCGGTGTTGCCTTGGGGGAGATCCTCACGAGGTTGGTCCCTCCAGGGCCCCTCGCGAGGATGGTCCTGCCAGCAGTCCTCAAGAGGCCTGTTGCGCCATTCCTGGCGCAGGCCGCGGTCATCCCAGCGTTCGCCCCCTCGTCCTCCTCCACGGTCGTAGCCCCGGTCGCCGCGCTCAGGGCGTCGAACGTAGCATCCCATGCGTAGGGCTCGGAACTCTTGGCAGTCGCTGGTGTTGTGGGTGTTTAGGTTGTGGAAGGCGCAGAACGTTCGACTGTTATTGGATAACTCGGGCTGATCTTTGCCCCATTTGGTGTTAGGCTCCACAGCTAGCACTACCGCTTCCTTACGCTTCACGTCCTTGGCCTTGGCTTTCTTCTCCTCTGCGCCTGCGGCTGGCAACTCAAGGAGGGAAAGGCGCCCCTCCTCAGCTCTTGCGCACCTAGTTGCCAGGTTGAACAGCTCCTGTGACGTGCAGAGCTCCTCGTGGATGGCGAGCTCTTCCTTCATCTTGACATCACGGACGCCGTCGGAGAACGCGGAGATGATGGCCTCATCCATAACCTTGGGGATCTTGAGGCGGGTGTTGTTGAAGCACTGGATGTACTTCTGGAGGGTCTCCCCTAGTTGTTGGTTGATGCGGCGCAGAACGGTCGCGGCTGGCGGGCGGTCGCGAGTGCCCTGGAAGTTGGCGACGAAGCGGTCGCGCATCTCGTCCCAGGAAGAGATCGAGCCATGCTGCAAGTATAGGTGAAAGGTGCGGGCCCCATCCTTGAGAGCCATGGAAACCAGTTCGCCATGACCTTCTCGTCGCCGTTGGCTGCTTCGATGCTCAGCTCGTAGAGCTGCAGGAACTCTACGGGGTCGGCGGTGCCGTCATAGTGAGGAGGCAAATCCGGCTTGAACTTGCCTTGTCAGGCGACGTTGCGGAGCTCGGGGGTGAAGGCGCGGCAGCCGGCCGTTGTTACTGGGGCCCGCCTTGGAGGTGGAGCTTGGTCTTGTTGAGGTCCGTGCGGCGCCGCCGCAAGCGGCGCATGGAATTGACGAGGCGGTGCAGGAAGCGTGGGTGCAGCTTCTCACGGCTGTGGGATTTCTTGGCTACTTCTCTCCTCGCGTGCGGGCACCGGTCGTGGCGGCTCACATCGCGGGGCCGTGCGCCTTGGTGCCAAGGCGCCGTCCTTGGGCTGGGGTGCTGGAGGCGCGCCTCGGGCCTCGTCACCCGTGGCTGGCTGAGGGTGAGGCAGAGAGAGGGACGACACCGGGGAGCCCCCTGCGGCACGGACAATCTCGGCGACGCGGTCGAGCCACTCCTCGTAGAGGTCGTCGACTGGGCGGTAGCACTGGAGCTCGTTTGCGGCGAGGAGTGCGGCCCGCGCCTCCATGGGAGTGCGGTGTGCGTGAGACGAAGAACCGGCTGGGGCCAGCGATGGAGTGGCGGTGCGGCCATCCTACCGCACCGAAGGATGCAGCGAAGATGCTTGCTACTCGTTCCCCACTGGGCTAGTGGCAGCATTGGTGGCGAGGGATGAAGAACGACGTGGTGGCCCGCCGATGGGAGCTGTCTGAACAACGCGGGCGGTGAGAGCAGCCCGACGCTCAGCTCGAGCACGGCGAGCGTCCGCCATGGAGACAATGGAGCGGTGGAGCGACGAACTGACGGAAGGAAAGCTTCGGCGCACCCCTACTTGGCGCGCCAAATGTCGGATGTGGGGTTCCGGCAAACCCTTAAGGTTCGAACACTGGGGTGCGTGCGAAGTCTTTCCCTCCTACCGATCTACGCCCTAGCTCGCTAAGATCTCGCGGATGAACTCGCAACACAGAAAGACACAGGATTTATATTGGTTCGGGCCACCGTTCTGGCGTAACACCCTACTCTAGTGTGGTGGTGGTGGTGGATTGCCTCTTGGGCTGATGATGAACAATACAAGAGGAAGAACAGCCTCCTGAGGTTGAGGTGTTCTTGTGCGTGGCTAACTTGTGCGGGTGAGAGAGTGATCTAAGATGCCATCCTCTCATCCCCGCCTCTCTTTCTATGGTGGTGGCTAGCCCTACTTATAGAGGCCCTGGTCCTCTTCCAAAATATTGAGCGGGAAGGGAGCCAACAACGGTGGACTAATTTGAAGGGGGACAACTAGTACAAGCCATCCTGACAAAAAGTGGTATGAGCCTACGAAAGGCTCTAGTGGTGATGCCGTCTTGGGCTCCACGATGACCTCCATCTTGCCGTCCTTCTGGTCTTGGTCTTGTTGCACCAAAATGGCAACCTTTTCCTGATGCCTCGGTACTCCTTGCCTGCGCTAGTTTCCTTAGCATCAAAGAGGAAACAAGGACGCCGCGCGCTGGCGCCCGCCTGACACCCACCTGGTGTCGTTCGTCATGGCTCACATCATGAGAGCCTCGTGAGGTTCGCATCGCCTTGATATCTCCGCCCCTCGTGAGCCTGCCTGACTAGGCCGCCCTGAAGGGGGTCTCGTGTCATCCGCCTCGCGAGGCTTGGCCCCTCGCGAGGGTCTTGGGTGCCTTGTTGGTGAAGATGGGCCGTATGGCCTGGTGGCTCAGCCATGCAGCGGGCCACAGGCAAGCAAGTCTGGGGACCCCCATTCCAAGGACGTCGACACTTGGGCATACCTGCAAGCTTAAATACAACACAAACTTCATCCACATAGATTAGGTGTAAATCGGGATGCGATGTTCCATCACCTGTGAAAGGATTAGCTAGCAGTTTCTCAATCATACCCGAAGGAATTGAAAGTAAACATTTTCAGTAGGTTCAGTAGGTTGAGGATCAACTCTTTGCTCTACTGGTCGGGGTGAAGATACCCGAACAAGCCCCTCAAAGGATTATGTTCCATAGTAACAAGTGACAGTAAATTTCAGCACACTATATAAATTATTCCTTACCAAATTCCACCTACCAAAGGCGCTTCACTCCCCGGCAACGGCGCCAGAAAAGAGTCTTGATGACCCACAAGTATAGGGGATCTATCGTAATCCTTTCGGTAAGTAAGAGTGTCGAACCCAACGAGGAGCAGAAGGAAATGATAAGCAGTTTTCAGTAAGGTATTCTCTGCAAGCACAGAAATTATCAGTAACAGATAGTTTTGTGATAAGGTAATTTGTAACCGGTAACAAGTAATAAAAGTAAATAAGGTGCAGCAAGATGGCCCAATCCTTTTTGCAGCAAAGGACAAGCCTGGACAAATTCTTATATAAAGTAAAGCGCTCCCGAGGACACATGGGAATTATCGTCAAGCTAGTTTTCATCACGTTCATATGATTCACGTTTGGTACTTTGATAATTTGATATGTGGGTGGACCGGTGTTTGGGTACTGTCCTTCCTTGGACAAGCATCCCACTTATGACTAACCCCTATTGCAATCATCTGCAACTACAACAGAAGTATTAAGGTAAACCTAACCATATCATGAAACATATGGATCCAAATCAGCCCCTTACGAAGCAACGCATAAACTAGGGTTTAAGGTTCTGTCACACTAGCAACCCATCATCTACTTATTACTTCCCAATGCCTTCCCCTAGGCCCAAACAATGGTGAAGTGTCATGTAGTCGATGTTCACATGACACCACTAGAAGAGAGACAACATACATCTCATCAAAATATCGAACGAATACCAAATTCACATGACTACTTATAGCAAGACTTCTCCCATGTCCTCGAGAACAAACATAACTACTCACAAATCATATTCATGTTCATAATCAAAGGGGTATTAATATGCATAAAGGATCTGAACATAAGATCTTCCGCCGGATAAACCAACTAGCATCAACTATAGGGAGTAATCAACACTACTAGCAACCCACAGGTACGAATCTGAGGCTTTGGGACAAAGATTGGATACAAGAGATGAACTAGGGTTTGAGATGAGATGGTGTTGGTGAAGATGTTGATGGAGATTGACCCCCTCCCGCTGAGAGGATCGATGATGATGATTTCCTCCTCCCGCTGAGAGGATCGATGATGATGATTTCCCCCTCCCGGAGGGAAGTTTCCCCGGCAGAACACCTCTGCCGGAGCCCTAGATTGGTTCCGCCAAGGTTCCGCCTCGTGGCGGCGGAGTTTCGTTCCGTGAGATAGCTCATGATTTTTTTTCTCCATGAAAGACTCCATATAGCCAAAGATGGGCATCAGAGGGCTGCCAGGGGGCCCACGAGGTAGAGGGCGCGCCCCCCACCCTCGTGGACAGTGGGTGGGCCCCCTCTGGTACTTCTTTCGCCCAATATTTTTATATATTCCGAAACGGGCTCCCGTGAAGTTTCAAATTTTTTTGAGTTGTGCAGAATAGGTCTCTAATATTTGCTCCTTTTCCAGCCCAGAATTCCAGCTGCCGGCATTCCCCCTCTTCATATAAACCTTGTAAAATAAGAGAGAGTAGCCATAAGTATTGTGACATAATGTGTAATAATAGCCCATAATGCAATAAATATCAATATAAAAGCATGATGCAAAATGGACGTATTAGGCCGAAAGACGTCGTGGGCCATACATGGGCCGAAAGTGAAATGGGCCGGTGTTATATTTGACGGCCCACATGACGTTGTTGGGCCGATTTCGGGTAGGCCCTAATGGGCCATCACTTACCGGGCCGTAAAATGGGCTATTTGCAAAGAGACCGTTAAGAGGCTTTTCATGGGCCAGCCCGCTAACTCTTGACCAAGTAAAACGGGCCGACTTTTATAAGCTAAATGGGCCAGTGGTGGGTCGTCGCACGTGTCGACATATCATAGGCGCCTATCTGACCCACTAACGAGCTGACACGTGTTTCCTCCGGCCAATCAGAATTTTACACATGGAAATTTCCCATTGGTCCGGGCTGTTAACGGGTTATCAGATCCAAAACCGGACCCGATAGCTTAACGGAGACCCATTATGGTGGATGCCACGTGTCGGTCACCCATGACGAAAGTACTTCTGTGACGCGTGATTTATCGTAATGGAAGTGGACACTTCCGTGATGATAATTTTCGTAATGTCATGGAACACTTCTACGACAGCAGAGGTATGACTATCTTGATTCTATCATAAAATTGTCATGGATGTACATGCATGACAGAAAATGTGACCTACTGTGACAAACACGTATCATCACGGAAGTGTCATTTTTTTGTAGTGCAACTAGTACAAGCTATCCTGACAAAAGTAGTCTTCGCCTACAAAAGGCTCTGGTGGTGACACTGCGGTGGGCTCCGCGATGACCTCCAACCTATGTTCTGGCGGTCTTGGTCTTGTTGCACCAATATGGAAACCTTTGCTTCATTCCTCGGGACCCCGCGCCTGCGCTTGCCTCCTTAGCACCAAAGAGGAAACTGGTACATTGCGTCCGCTGGCACCCGCCTGGCCTTCATCGTCATGGCTCATGTCATATGAACCTCGCGAGGTGCACCTTGCCTTGATATCTCCGCTCCTCGGGAGCCAGCCTAGTGAGGCTGCCCCCTAGGGAGGTGTTGGTGTCGTCCGCCTCGCGACGCTTGGCCCCTCGCGAGGGTCTTGTGTTGTTCTTACTGAAGTTGGGCCGTACCGGGCCGTCGATGGAGCCATGCTATGGGCCGCAGGCAGGCAAGTCTGTGTACCCCCATTCCCAGGACACCGACAGTAGCCCCGAGGCCCAAGGCATGCTCGAGCTTGGCTTCGAGGCAAAGCCAAAGCACAAGTGCGGAGCACCGCGGGCCCTAACCACCTGTGGCCCCGGTCGATGTGTGGCGATTGACGGGACATGGGCGTCTCTGCTTCCCCACGCACTGCCTCGGCAACCGTTCGACTTGACGAGACATGGCTGCATGCAGAGAAAACCATCATGACGTGTGATCGTGCAGGCCGGCGGTTGGCCTCCTTCCGGCTATAAATGAGGGGATGGGCAGAGCCCCCCCCCCCCTTGCTCATCTCTATCTTCTTGCAGTCCGCTTCTTATTTTTCTCCATCTTGCTATGGCTCCTTATGACACCGACGAGGAAGTTCTCTGCCGCCGAGAAGGGGAAGGCCCCCAAGGTGGGACCTCACTCGCTACCTCCCAAGAGAGCGTGAGGCCGCCCCCGCAAGCATGTTACAACCCGAGTGGTGGTTCCTCGGGGGCGCGGGCGCACCTTGGCCGGTCGTGGCGGCGCTTCTTCTCGTGGTGGGTGCCGCTGGGGTGAGGTCGCCCTTGCGAGGAGGGGACGCGTGCCATGGTCGCGCGACCTCCCTGGCCGTGCTTCCACTCGGCCGACATGCTCCCTGAGTTCGTCATGTGGTTGAAGAGGCCGGCCGGCACCTGACTCTAGCTTCCATGCTTCTTGGCCAGCGAGCTGCCGGCCATGGGTCTTGACGACCTCTAGCTGCAGGCCGATGGCTGGTGTAGCAAGGCCTCGTGGGCTGCAGTCGAGATCTCCACCGCAGGCAGTGTGGCCCCGACCCACGGCTGGTAGACGTTCGCCCGTGCACTCCGCCTAAGTGGGAGGTGCACCCTCCACTTCCGGTGTCGCGACCCTCTACATGAGGGTGTTTGGGGAAGATGGTCGTCGTGCTGGGTGCTGCCCTGAAGATAGCGGTGGCAACGATGAGCTTTGCCTTGATGACGCCCGTGAAGGCGCTGAGGGTGAGCTTGCCCTTGGCGACAGCCGCGGCTCGCCCAGCAGCAGCGGTTCCTCCTCCAGCGAGAGCACCAGTAGCGGCGGATACGACCAGTCACCACGTCACTGGGCTCGCTTCAAGGACGGTGGATGGTTGTCCCGTCACCACGCTCCGGTGAAGCAGGAGGAAAGCTCGGGCTGAGCCCAGGAGGCCCTCGAAGCCAGGCCTCGTGAGCCGCTGCGGTCGTGCGAGCTGCTTTTGTTTAACCTTTCCTTTCTCCTGCATTCGAAAAAGTAGAGGGACCTACTAGGGCGTGTAATGAACCATGGTATCTATGTTACTATGCTATGTTTATTGTTCTGATGTTATGTTGTGGTGCTCGTGTTCCAAATAGGTATGGTAGGATAACTTAGCTTGATATACTCGTGGTAGTTTCCCTCCTCGTGAGAGCACGGGCTTCTTTATCTGGTGAGGCCCCCTTGCTAGCGGCTCAAGAGCCATTGGCCTCAGGAGACATCTTGAAGCTGCGGAATTGTTAGAAAACTTGGTCGGAAAACTTGGTCGGGTGACTTGTTCTTCCCTGCACGAGCCCTTAGGTATGGGCTAGTCGTGGCTTAGTGCACCACGTCACAGTACCCGGGGGGCATGGACTTTAAGAGGGTGCGTAAATCACGAGCTTAGTCAAGGGCGTCTCGCGAGGATAGAAAAATCCACGGTGTCGGTGTCAAAACCGACGAATCTCGGGTAGGGGGTCCCGAACTGTGTATCTAGGCCGGATGGTAACAGGAGGCAAGGGACATGAAGTTTTACCCAGGTTCGGGCCCTCTTGATGGAGGTAAAACCCTACGTCCTGCTTGATTAATATTGATGATATGGGCAGTACAAGAGTAGATCTACCACGAGATCGGAGAGGCTAAACCCTAGAAGCTAGCCTATGGTATGATTGTTGTTCTGTATCTCGTCCTACGGACTAAAACCCTCCGGTTTATATAGACACCGGAGAGGTTAGGGTTACACAAAGTCGGTTACAGTGGTAGGAGATCTACATATCCATATCGCCAAGCTTGCCTTCCACGCCAAGGAAAGTCCCTCCCGGACACGGGACGAAGTCTTCAATCTTGTATCTTCATAGCCCAGGAGTCCGGTTGAAGGTATAGTCCGGCCATCCAGACACCCCCTAATCCAGGACTCCCTCAGTAGCCCCCGAACCAGGCTTCAATGACGATGAGTCCGGCGCCCAGATTGTCTTCGGCATTGCAAGGCGGGTTCTCCTTCAAATTCCGTGTACGTGTAGAATAATGCCCGGTTTCTTGTAAATGTTGCGCTCCTCGGCTTCTACGCCCAATAATGGCTGTCTCCCACATGTCAAATGAATATGAAAAGTCTGAGTGTTTTTACATTCACACCCCTAGCCGCATAAATGAGCCGCCCATTTAGATCCAAACCACACGTTCTCCCCTTCGTGAGTGTTCATCAGAGCGCATCCGACAAAGGTCCATACCACCATGGCCAGCCGTCGCAACTCCTCCTTTCGCCCTTCCAGCCCTCAGCCTGGATATTGGGAGAGATGCTCCATCCCGTATAGCGAGCTAGTGACGCTCCAGACCAAGGGATTTCTCCCCCCGGCCTATATGGTCCCGGTTCGAGCCGGTCTTGCCATCTATAATGGCGGAGAGCCAGCGGAGAGTGCCCCTAATCCCTCCAAAGGAGAGCGGGTATGCCTCGTCCCTTATTTAATAAGAGGGCTCGGATTTCCAATCCATCCGTTTCTCCGGGGGCTCCTGGAGTTCTATGGCCTCCAGCTACACAATCTTACGTCTGCCTCCGTATTGCATATCGCGGGCTTCGTAGCCCTCTGCGAGCCATTTTTGGGTGTTGAGGCTCATTTTGGGCTGTGGAAAGAGCTATTCTGCCTTGTGCCCCGCTCTCAGAAGGGATCGATATATCAAGTGGGCGGAGCCGAAGTGTGGCGCATCGCCGGGACCGGATATCTATCCGGAACCCCAAAGAAGGCGTCCAAGGACTGGCCTTCGGAATGGTTTTACATAGAGGACGTCCCGCTGCCGGATCCTGCCTGGATCGGCCTCCCTGAGTTCGACAGTGCTCCACTAAAGAAGCGTCTAAGTTGGCGTCCACGGAGCCCTCGGAGGGAAAGTGACAAGGACGTCCGTTACCTGATGAGCCGGATAAGATTGTTAGCTCATTCCGGACTGACCATGATGGGAGTCATGGCCGCATGCATCATGCGAGGGGTGCAGCCGCTACAGTACAGATGCCACCCCATGTGGGATTTCAACGGAGAGGACGACGCCACCTGCTACGGCCGTAAGGGACCGGATTCGGCTGCGGCCCTAACAAAGACCTTGTCCGCTTTGTACAAGGGAGAAGAGGAGGAAATTCTCCGCGTCAACCCGCAGGGCGGATTTTCTATGTACAATCCCCCAAGCTGGGTAAGTGGTTTACTTGCCCATCCGTTTTATATTCCCATTGTTAAATATTCAGTCTAACGACTTTAACGCAGGAACTGCACCAGGCTGTTAAAGAAATAAACAGCCCTCCTCCACAACCCGAGGACCCAGGACGGTCCCTCGACCCGGCCTCTCAAGAGGATCCGGACTTATCTGTGGAGCTGATTGATGGAGTGTTCCATCAATTGAGAAAGGACAACGCCTTGGTGGCCATTACGACCGATTACCTAGGGATAATCCCGGCCTCCCAGGTAACTGAGATCGAAGTCCCAGTACCCCGAATAGGGGTCCGCCCTCTCGTGTTTTTAGTTTCCTGATTACAACCGAGCTTTGCAGGGGAGGTTTTTGAGACGGGAGGCCGAACCTGTGGCGACAAGCCAACGAAGGGCCGCAGGGCCCCGTGGGCAGAAAAGAGGTGCAGTCCGGACCGAGACGTCAGCGCAAAGGTATGGCGCGCCCCCTTATCCCAGGTGTTATACCTTCAAGGCATGTTAACACTCGTGCTCTCTTCAAGACAAAGAGACCTCACCAGACTATATCTGGAGAGGCTGCCAATCGCGCCTCCACCAGCCAGGCTCCAAAGCCTGGTCCGAAGGCAGAGGCGAACACAAGGCGCGCACCGGACGCTCCTCCGACGGAGGATGTGGACAGGTTGTCTGCCACCAACTCTGAGGTGGAGAGTGCCATGAACCACAGGCGTCGCTGGATAATTCTTCGTGACGCTTGTTTCTCCCGAGAGGCATTAGATGCCTTCAATTCGGGAGATGCGTACCTCCGTGCCGCTCAAAATGGTCTAGCCCGAGCCACGGAGCAATATGTAAAAGACATACGGGTAAGAAAATTTTGGTAATTATATATATATACCAGTAGCCCCCGAGACTTGAAACAGTTAGAATAACTCATTTAAGGATCATATGTTATGCAGGTTCTTATAGAAAAGAATTCCCTACTGTCCCAGGAGCTGGAAGAGTGCAAAGCCCAACTTGAGGCCGCACTAGCCGCGGCAAGGGAGCCCAAGGACACCCCCTCTAGTAATATACACTTCGAAAGATAAGTATTTTGTGAAGCACGGCATGGGTGCGAATCTGACAAATGAAATTGCAGATGGCGCCGGATTGAGTCCGGAAAGGCAACAACTCCTACACCAGCTGAAGGCTGGGGAGAAGGTGCTGACAAAGGTGAGGCGGGAGAAGAACGATCTCCAAGCTACCAACACCAAGCTGGGCATCGACCTGAAAGATGTTCGTGCCCAGCTGTCAGACTCCGTTAAGGAGAATCAGCGGCTTCGGCGCGGCATATTTAGTAAGTGCTTGAATGAACCTTTGAAAAAAATGGTGGGGAAGTCGACTAACAGAGTAATGTCTGTAGGTGTGCTAACAGGTCGTCCTGCAGAGGAGATGCCCGGTTCTACGGGTGACCTTCTTCACGAGCTCTCGCAACTGCTCGAGCGAGTTCGGCAGGTGATGCAAGGCGTCGCCCAGGCCTTGTGGCCATCCATCTCCATGCGCGAAGGTCTTGAAGAGCTTGCGGAGTAGCTAAAGGGAGCACGGCGGCGCTTCCGATTGTGGAAGATATCGGCCTACCGTCAAGGCGCTAGGGAGGCCTAGGCCATGGTGAAGACGCGGTACACAAAGGCTGACCCCAACCACATGGCCGAGGTCGGTCATGTGGGGCCCGATGGGAAGGAGATCCTTGTAAGCTTAGTATACGGCCAAGTAGAATTGGCCGCAAAGTATTCCCAGCAGGACTGTAAATTAGACAGCCTGTTAGATGGTATTGAAGAGGAATACAATCAGTCAGAATGACTATGTAATTTAATTGACATTTATAATGCCTTCTAGCCGGATTGTAGATCGTTTGTCATGGCCGACCTTTTCGCTTCAGCCTCGGGACCTGACGGTCCGCAGTGTGTCCGAATTCCCATGCGGTTATATAAGAACCGGGGAATGCATGGAGACCAGGCGTAGGGGTCATTAGTGCGTGAACAGACAAGTGCCCGACTAGTTATGTTATATTACATGGTTAGTAAGAAACATCTTCCAGGGAGAATAGTTCCGTTAGGGGTTCCTTTCCCTGGGAGGCATGCCCTAAAGTGCACGCCAATTCTGCGAAAAAGTCACGGAAAAAATCATCTGGGGGCGCATAAATAAATAAGTGAAAAATCATCTTTTAGGTCACCGACCGAATATTCCCTTAAGAACGCTAGCTTTCGGCTTCACCCAGTCTAAGGTACAAATCCGCCTGATCCGGCAGTAACAATCGCAGAGGTGCTCCCTTTACCGCGTAGCCGAATAATCGGGAACATAGGGGTAAGCACAGGAGCCAGGCAACCCAGCTTGGCCAAAACTTAAGTAATATCGATGCATATAATGGTGAAATAAAAGGTACATGCGGAAGTGTAACACATGTGTTGGGCATGAAGCCCGTATAAATAAGCTTCTGTTAAAAGAAGCCCCCAGGTTTAATGAGTGTGAATAGCACGTCATTTGATGAGCCTTTAAAGGCTATAAGAGAAAGGAAGGGGAGAAGGAGAGAAATGTAAGACAGATAGTATATAAAAATGGACAGAGGAAGGAGACGAACACAGAGTCCGGCGCTAGGCATAGAATCTTCGGAGATGGGCTGCGTTCCATGGGTTCGGCTCGAGTCGGTTATCCGATGCATCTCGCAGGCGGTATGCTCCACCAGTCAGGACTTGGTCAATTATGAAGGGACCTTCCCACTTGGGCTTGAGTTTGTCCTTTTTATTGTCCGGCGGGCATAGAACTAATTCGCCAACATTGTAATTTTTGGCTCGTACTTCTCTGCTTTGGTATCTTCGAGCCTGCTGTTGATAGAATACGGAACGGGCTTTTGCCACGTCACGCTCCTCCTCCAATGCGTCCAAATTGTCCTGCCGATCGAGCTCAGCTTCTCTTTCTTCGTACAAGCGCACTCGAGGTGAGTCATGAATTATGTCACAAGGCAAAACTGCCTCTGCGCCGTACACCATAAAGACTGGTGTGCATCCGGTGGTGCGATTTTGGCGTGGTCCGCAGCCCCCAGAGTACGGAGTCGAGCTCCTCTACCCAGTGCGTGTTAGATTCCTTGAGGGACCGCACTAATCTGGTTTGATGCCGCTCATTATAAGACCATTTGCACGTTCAACCTGGCCGTTAGTTTGTGGGTGATAGACGGAAGCATAATCGAGCTTGATGCCCATGTTTTTGCACCAGAGTTTTACCTCGTTGGCCGTAAAGTTCGTGCCGTTATCAGTGATGATGCTGTGGGGGATGCCGTAATGGTGTACAACCCCGGATATAAAGTCTATCACCGGTCCAGATTTGGCCGTCTTAACAGGCTTGGCTTCTATCCATTTGGTGAACTTATCCACAATGACCAGTAAGTATTTTTGCTTGTGGGTTCCGCCTTTAAGGGGTCCAACCATGTCAAGCCCCTAGACCGCGAAGGGCCAAGTGATGGGGATAGTTTGGAGGGTGGTGGGTGGCATATGGTTTTGGTTTGCAAAGAGATGGCAACCGACGCATCGCTGGACTAAGTCCTGGGCGTCTGCCCGGGCCGTCGGCCAATAAAAGCCTGTACGGAAGGCCTTGCTTACAAGGGACCAAGCTGCAGCGTGATGACTGCCGAGTCCGGCATGAATTTCAGTGAGGAGGTTCCGCCCTTCCTCTTCGGAGATGCCCTTTGAAGGACTCCGGTAGTGCTTTTCTTATAAAGCTCTCCCTCGTGGACTTTGTAGGCTTTGGATCGCCGCACTATTCAGCGTGCCTCATTTTGGTCATCGGAGAGTTCCTGCCTAGTAAGGTAGGCGAGGAATGGTTCTGTCCACGGGGCGATGACGACCATTATTACGTGGGCTGAAGGTGTTATTTCATTGGCAGAGCCTCCGATTGTGTCAGAATGTTCGATGTTGCGCAGTGCGGTTGGGTCTGGGCTGTTATTATTCGGCTCCCCTTCCCATACTACGGATGGCTTGAACAGCCTTTCCAAGAAGATGTTGGGGGTGAGGGAGTCCTGGATTAGGGGGTGTTCGGATAGCCGGACTATACCTTCAGCCGGACTCCTGGACTATGAAGATACAAGATTGAAGACTTCGTCCCATGTCCGGATGGGACTTTCCTTGGCGTGGAAGGCAAGCTTGGCGATGCGGATACTCAAGATCTCCTACCATTGTAACCAACTCCATGTAACCCTAGCCCTATCCGTCTATATAAACCGGAGGGTTGTAGTCCGTAGGGGGAATCAACTCCATACACAACAATCATACCATAGGCTAGCTTGTAGGGTTTAGCCTCCTTGATCTCGTGGTAGATCTACTCTTGTACTACCCATATCATCAATATCAATCAAGCAGGAGTAGGGTATTACCTCCATCGAGAGGGCCCTAACTTGGGTAAAAACATCGTGTCCCTTGTCTCCTATTACCATCCGGCCTAGACGCACAGTTCGGGACCCCCTACCCGAGATCCGCCGGTTTTGACACCGACATTGGTGCTTTCATTGAGAGTTCCTCTGTGTCGTCGCCTTTAGGCCCGATGGCTCCTTTGATCATCAACAACAATGCGGTCCAGGGTGAGACTTTTCTCCCCGGACAGATCTTCGTCTTCGGCGGCTTTGCTCTGCGGGCCAATTCGCTCGGCCACCTTGAGTAGACCGAAAGCTACGCCCCTGGCCATCAGGTCAGGTATGGAAGCCTAAACTACACGGCCGACAACCACGGGGACTTGATCCTTGACGGATTCGAGCCACAGCCAAGCGCGTCGCCCTGTCTCGATGGGCATGATGTAGCTCTGCCGCCGAACAGCGCTTTGGAGGCCGCACGCGCACCGGTTCTGACCATTGATTCGGAGCCTACTGTGCCGATCGAGGATCAGCAGTTGGACGCTGCCTCAGGGGCTGCGATCTCAGAGGCGATAGAGCCAAACTCCAGCCCCGCACTCTGCACGACCCGTGACTCCAAGGATCCAGACTCCTCCCCGGACTCCGAACCTCCCGCGCCCCTGCCAATCGAATCCGACTGGGCGCCAATAATGGAGTTCACCGCCGCAGACATCTTTCAGCATTCGCCTTTTGGCGACATCCTGAATTCTCTTAAGTCTCTTTCTTTATCAGGAGAGCCCTGGCCGGACTACGGTCAGCGAGGGTGGGATACGGACGATAAGGAAATTAAAAGCCCACCCACCACCCACTTTGTAGCCACTATCGACGATTTAACCGACATGCTTGACTTCGGCTTCGAAGACATCGACGGCATGGACGACGATGTAGGAGACGAACAGGAACCAACACCTGTAGGGCGCTGGAAGGCCACCTCATCATATGACATATATATGGTGGATACTCCAAAAGATGGAGATGGCGATGGAACGGTGGGGGATGACGCCCCCAAGAAACAGCCAAAGCGCCGGCGTCAGCGGCGCCGCTCTAAATCCCGCCAAAGCAAAAACGGTGATTCCGGCACGGGAGATAATACTATCCCGGATAGCGCCGAAGAACACCCACCTCAGCAAGATTCGGCACAGGAAGATGGATAAGCCAGCCCTCATGAGAGAGCGGCAGACCGAGAGGTCGAGGATGATAACCATACGCCTCCCTCCGAAGACGAGGCAAGCCTCGACGATGATGAATTTGTCATACCATCAGACCCCGCCGAACAAGAGCGTTTTAAACGCAGGCTTTTAGCTACGGCAAGCAGCCTCAAGAAAAAGCAGCAACAGCTTAGAGCTGCCCAAGATTTGCTAGCTGACAGATGGACTGAAGTCCTTGCGGCCGAAGAGTATGAACTCGAAGGCCCCTCCAAGAGTTACCCGAAGCGCAGGCCGCTACCCCAATCAGAGGAGGAAGCACCTGCATCACCAGCGCATGACATGGCAGACCGGCCACCTCACGGACGTGACAGAGAGGCCTCTCGGCCCTCCACCCAAGACATGCCCCGATGCCGCTCAACTAAGGCACGGGAAAATGCGCCCGACCTGCGAGACATACTGGAGGATAAGGCAAGACAAACAAGATCTATCTACGGATTGCGCAGGCGCCCTACGGCATGTGACAATGATCTTCACTCCGGAGACAACAAATCTGGCCAGGCCGAACACAACAGACATAGCTCTTCCGAGCTGCGTCGTGATATAGCCCAGTACAGAGGCGCCGCACACCCACTATGCTTCACGAATGAAGTAATGGATCATAAAATCCCAGATGGTCTCAAACCCGTAAACATCGAATCATACGATGGCACAACAGATCCGGTGGTATGGATCGAGGATTATCTCCTTCACATCCACATGGCACGCGGCGATGATCTACACGCCATCAAATACCTCCCGCTCAAACTTCAAGGACCGGCCCGGCATTGGCTTAACAGCTTGCCAGCAGACTCATTCGGTTCTTGGGAGGACCTGGAAGCCGCATTCCTAGACAACTTCCAGGGCACTTACATGCGACCACCGGATGCCGACGACTTAAGCCACATAATTCAGCAGCCAGAAGAATTGGCCAGACAATTCTGGACACGGTTCCTAACAAAGAAAAACCAGATAGTCGACTGTCCGGACGCAGAGGCCCTAGCAGCCTTCAAGCATAACATCCGCGACGAGTGGCTTGCCCGGCACCTGGGACAGGAAAAGCCGAAATCCATAGCAGCCCTCACGACACTCATGACCCGCTTTTGCGCGGGAGAAGACAGCTGGCTAGCCCGCAGTAACAACTTATCAAAGAACCCTGGTAATTCGGACACCAAGGACAAAAGTGGCAGGACACGTCGGAATAAGCAAAAACGCCGCGTTAGCAGCAACAGCAATGAAAACACGGTAGTCAACGCCGGATTCAAAGGCTATAAATCCGGTCAGTGGAAAAAGCCATTCAAAAAGAATACTCAGGGCCCGTCCAGTTTGGACCGAGTACTTGATCGCTTGTGCCAGATACATGGCACCCCCCAAAGGCCAGCCAATCACACTAACAAGGATTGTTGGGTGTTCAAGCAGGCAGGCAAGTTAAGGGCCGAAAACAGAGACCAGGGGCTGCACAGCGACAACGAGGAGCCCAAGCCGCCGAACAACAATGGATAGAAGGGCTTTCCCCCGCAAGTGCGGATGGTGAACATGATATACGCAGCCCACATTCCCAAGCGGGAGCGGAAGCGTGCGCTACGGGACGTATACGCGATGGAGCCAGTCGCCCCAAAGTTCAACCCATGGTCCTCCTGCCCGATCACTTTTGATCGAAGAGACCATCCCACTAGCATCCGTCATGGCGGCTTCGCCGCATTGGTTCTCGACCCAATCATCAACGGATTTCATCTCACAAGAGTCCTCATGGACGGTGGCAGTAGCCTGAACCTGCTTTATCAGGATACAGTGCGGAAAATGGGCATAGATCCCTCAAGGATTAAGCCCACAAGAACGACCTTTAAAGGCGTTATACCAGGTGTAGAAGCCAACTGTACCGGCTCAGTAACACTTGATGTGGTCTTCGGATCTCCGGACAATTTCCGAAGCGAAGAGTTAATCTTCGATATAGTCCCGTTTCGCAGTGGCTATCACGCCCTGCTCGGGCGTACCGCATTTGCAAAGTTCAATGCGGTGCCGCACTATGCATATCTCAAGCTCAAGATGCTAGGCCCTCAAGGAGTAATTACGGTCAACAGAAACACCGAACGCTCCCTCCGTACGGAGGAGCACACGGCGGCGCTCGCAGCGGAAGTACAAAGCAGCCTACTTAGGAAATTCTCCGGTCCTGCCGCTAAAAGGCCGGACACTGCCAAGCGCACCCGGAGTAACCTACAACAAGACCGCCTGGCACACTCTGAGCAAGCGTAGCAATGCGGCCCCAACCCTAGCCCTCGCGACATACCAAAACCAGTACCTCGCGTACATAACTACGCCCTTGAAATACCATGGGCACAGGGGAAGGGGCATAATAACGGCATGCCCAAAATACGGCTTAAAACGTACTAGGGGCTGCCGGATTCCTTTTTAATTTTTTCTTATTTTCAGGTCTCCATACTTCGGACGACCTGTTCGGCAATTCGACTGCCGCACAGACGATGCAAGCTCCAGGGAGGCAGACAAGCCATGCCGCATTATGGAACCCTCAGGTGGTCTCTGTTACGAGCGGTATACCTATTTTAAATACAATTCCGCAGCCTGCCCCTGGTCAGGACACACTAAATAGTCCAATATCTTTTTGATAATAATACCACTTGTATCGTTCTGCTCTGACAGCAGCCTTTATATAAACAATGCATAGCCTTTGTCTATTTTCTGGATTACTCTCTTTTATATATGTTCATTAATGACATGTTGCACCCATACACGGTGGTACGGCAAATACGCCAGGGGCTTCAGTACCCTTCAATATGGCGTGAGAAGTCCGTACACTTTCACAAGTGCGGCACCCCGAACTTATAGCACTATATGCATCGGCTCCGAATCATGATTTGGGTCAATACTTGGGTTTCCCCGGCTCCTATGTTTTGGTGCCTTATGTTCCGCTATATCGGCTAAGGTAGCACTAGGAGAACCACTGCGATTGTGCCCCGGTTGAGCTGGGTTAAGCACCTTAGTGGAGAAAGCTAAAACTGACTGTCATGATGAGGCAAGAGACCGGTCGTTGTTCGAGAGGTTTTTCGAGTCCCTAAAGACTTATGCCGCTTCGAGCGAGGAGCCGGATTTGTCCGGCCAAGGCGTGGATAGCGCCCCGAACTCGGCCTTCCGAACTAGGGGCTTCACCAAAATTTAAAATTATAAAGTTCTATGGCTAAGTGAGAGTGTTCAAGCATTATAGTCTGATTGCCTGGTTCGTTGTGCTGAGCGCCTCCCTCGAAGGACCCAACTATGGGAAAAAGAGCGCTCAGGTTTATCCCGAACACCCCAGCACTAGTGGCATGGGGGCAGAAGCCGATGACTGGCCATCTCTCAATTTTTGATAAACGGCCGCACAGAAAATAATATTTTAAATTCAACAAGCATTGCTTAGCGCCTATGAACAAGTTTTCA
The DNA here is from genome assembly GCF_018294505.1 of Triticum aestivum. NCBI lineage: Eukaryota > Viridiplantae > Streptophyta > Magnoliopsida > Poales > Poaceae > Triticum > Triticum aestivum. The sequence goes on from NC_057797.1 coordinate 578,340,695, forward strand.
GCGCACGGGATAAACACGAGCGAGTTCATTCAAAAATTACATCCTTGGTACATTCATCCGCCACAAGGCGGGCACCCGCAAGAACATCCTTATAGTAGTTCTCGGGCTTGCGATGCTCCTTCCCCGGCGGCGGCCCGTCCCTCACAAGCTTCTCACCGTCCAGCTTACCCTAGTGCACCTTTGCACGGGCAAGGGCCCTACGGGCTCCTTCGATGCAGACGGACCGCTTGATGACCTCGAGCCTTGGACAGGCCTCCACCAGCCGCCACACCAGCCCGAAGTAGCTCCCAGGCAGGGCCTCTCCTGGCCACAACCGAACTACGAAGCCCTTCATGGCCTGTTCGGCCGCCTTGTGGAGGTCGACCAGCTGTTTCAGCTGGTCGCTCAAGGGCACAGGGTGTCCGGCCTCAGTATACTGAGACCAGAACACCTTCTCCGTCGAGCTGCCCTCTTCGGCTCGGTAGAATGCGGCGGCGTCGGATACGCTGCGGGGAAGATCTGCGAATGCCCCTGGAGAGCTCTGGATTCGGGTAAGTAACAAGTAGTTTACTTTTATATTCCTGCTTTGCATAAAGAATGCCTTACCCGCGGCTATCTTCTTCATCTCCTCCAACTCTTGGAGGGCCTTTTGGGCTTCGGCCTTGGCAGACTTGGCAGTCTCAAGGGCCGCCTCGAGCTTGGATGCTTGGGTCTTTGACTCAAGCTCCAAACTCTCATGTTTTTTCATGAGAGCCTGAAGCTCTTGCTGCACCTCGCCGACCTGAGCCCCAAGTTTCTCTCGCTCGGTGCGCTCCGCGGCCGTTTTCCTTTCGGCCTCGGACAGCGCCTGCTTGAGGGTCGCCACCTCAGTCGTGGCCCCTACAATAAGCAATAAAATCCTGTTATTTTTTGCAATCACGCCTCTCTATAGGCACTTTTTTTGTAAGGTATTTCTTAACTTCTTTTTCCTCGAGCTGCTGCTTGGCCAGGGCGAGCTCTTGCTCGGTCCGCTCGAGGTCCTGTTTCAGGACACCCACCTCCGCCGTCAGTGCGGCGGTGGACAGCAGCGAAGCCTGCATACGCATATTGACTCTTTATTGTTAGACTCCTGCGAAATTTAATAGATCATTTATTCGGCTTTTCTTTCCGAACGCCAAACAGAGCATCAGGGGCTACTGTCTATGCGGTAATATTTTTACATATTTTTACTTACCTCGAAGCCTGTTAGAAGGCTAGCGCAAGCTTCAGTCAGTCCGCTCTTGGCGGACTGAACCTTCTGGATCACCGTACTCATAATAGTACGGTGCTCCTCGTCGATGCAGGCGCCTTCAAGCACCTCCAGCAGATTGTCCAGCGCCTCTGGTTGGACGGAGGCTGCCGGCTCAGAAGGCTTGCTCCTCTTGGAAGGAGTTTGCCTGCCGCGGTCCGGAATTGTTGAAGATTCCGGCACGGTGTCCGGCTCGAAGCCGGACTTGGAGCCCTGGGGGGTCTTGTCCCCTTCACTCCTGGAGTCCGGGAGGTTGCCTTGTGGCTCCTCCAGGACCACCTCCTCCTGCCCCGAAGCTTGTCGCGACGCCACTTCGGCGTCGTCCGCAGTGCGGGGGGAGACAGCGGGCGGAACGGAGTTCACGTTCGATGAATCCAGGGAGCCGCTCGACGACTCGTTGAGTTCGGCCCGGGGCAGGCTGCATAATTATCATCGACATTAGGGAAAGCTGTGTGACAAAGGAACATCATGAGTTACTCTGATATCCGAACTTACGATTTCGCCGGACGCTTGGCCCTGTCTGGCCACTCCTCTTCATCCTCTTCGGCGTCGGGGGAGTAGTCCGGCGGAGGGGTCTTCCTCTTCCTAGACCCCTCGGCCTCCCCCGTTGGGGCGGCCTTCCTCTTCTTTCCTCCCCCCGCTGGAGGGGGAGAGGTTTCTTCTTCCTCCTCCTTGTTTTCACGGGAGGAGGGCGTCTCGGACTCGTCGGATGACGAGTCCGACACCACCACATTACGGGTACTCTTTCGAGTCCCTGTGGCCTTCTTCTTCTTGGCCTTCTTCTCCGGCACCACATAAGGCGCCGGAGCCAGCAGCTTTGCTAGTAGAGCTGGGGCTGGGTCTTCGGGCAGTGGAGCCAGACAGTTAATCGGTCCGGATACCGCCCGCCAAGCCTGTCAAAGGTAAGGGAGTTTAGATCCCTCATAGAGTCAAACTATGAAAAAAGCTTAAACATCCTGTAAAGGGTGTAGATGGCATACCTCTCTAGCGTGATGCCGCAAGCTGTATTCGCGGTCCTCGGAAGCGGATGCGGGAGCCTCGGCGCCCTTGAATAGCATCTTCCAGGCGTCTTCGTACGTCGTGTCAAAGAGCTTGTTGAGGGTTTGATGCTACGCCGGGTCAAACTCCCACAGATTAAAATCCCATTGTTGGCACAGGAGGATCCGGCGGACAAGCATAACCTGGATTACATTAACCAGTCGGACTGGCTTGTTCACCAGGGACTGGATGCATGTTTGCAATCCGGTCACCTCTTTTTCGTCACCCCACGACAAGCCCGTCTCTTTCCAAGACATAAGCCGCGTGGGGGGTCCGGATCGGAACTCGGGGGCTGCGGTCCATTTCGGATCGCGCGGCTCGGTGATATAAAACCACCCAGATTGCCATCCCTTTAGGGTCTCCACGAAAGAGCCCTCGAACCATAGGACATTGGCCATCTTACCCACCATGGCGCCTCCGCACTCCGCCTGGCGGCCACTCACCACCTTGGGCTTGACATTGAAGGTCTTGAGCCAGAGGCCGAAATGAGGGCGGACGCGGAGAAAAGCCTCGCACATGATGATAAACGTCGAGATGTTGAGGATGAAGTTCGGAGCCAGATCGTGGAAATCTAGGCCATAGTAGAACATGAGCCCCCGGACAAATGGGTGGAGTGGAAAACCCAGTCCGCGGAGGAAGTGGAGGAGAAATACTACCCTCTCATGGGGCCTTGGGGTGGCGATAAGCTGCCCCTCTTCGGGAAGCCGGTGCACGATATCCTTGGACAGGTATCCGGCCTTCCTTAGCTTCTTGACTTTACCCTCCATGACAGAGGAGACCATCCACTTGCCTCCCGCTCCGGACATTGCTGGAGGAGGTTGAGGTGGGAAGTGCAAGCTTGGGCGCTGGAGCTCGGGTGCGCAGGAGAAGGATAGGCGAAGGAGGAAGAAGGCGTAGGTAAAAAGGTGGATCCTTGTCCCCTTATATGGGCGGAGGCGGTTGTGCGTCCCCACCTGCCTAGTAAAACTCGCTTGCCTCCCAAGCACCGTGATAAGTGGCGCGGTTGGGTTATCCACGTCCGTATTGATGAGAATCCCATAAAAGGGGGGTACACGATCTCTGCTTTGACAAGACGTGCCAAGGAAACCGCATCGCAAAACATGTTGAGGTGGAAAAGTGAAAACGATTCGAGCGAAGGACTTGGCTGTAGTGTGATGATGCACTACGAAATACGTCAGCAGATTTGATTTGTGTTAATATTATTCAATCTATGGCAATATGTGGAAGCTTATTTTGTAGAGCCGGACACTACTCTTGGTGTTTACAATCTTCTATGAAGGACTTGGAGGAGGAACCCGCCTTGCAATGCCGAAGACAATTTGCGCGCCGGACTCGTCGCCATTGAAGCCTGGTTCAGGGGCTACTGAGGGAGTCCTGGATTAGGGGGTGTTCGGATAGCCGGACTATACCTTCAGCCGGACTCCTGGACTATGAAGATACAAGATTGAAGACTTCGTCCCGTGTCCGGATGGGACTTTCCTTGGCATGGAAGGCAAGCTTGGCGATGCGGATACTCAAGATCTCCTACCATTGTAACCGACTCCATGTAACCCTAACCCTATCCGGTGTCTATATAAACCGGAGGGTTGTAGTCCGTAGGGGGAATCAACTCCATACACAACAATCATACCATAGGCTAGCTTCTAGGGTTTAGCCTCCTTAATCTCGTGGTAGATCTACTCTTGTACTACCCATATCATCAATATTAATCAAGCAGGAGTAGGGTATTACCTCCATCGAGAGGGCCCTAACCTGGGTAAAAACATCGTGTCCCTTGTCTCCTATTACCATCCGGCCTAGACGCACAGTTCGGGACCCCCTACCCGAGATCCACCGGTTTTGACACCGACAGGGGGGCTACATCGCGTTTTGCACTGATGCGTGCCAGGACATCTGCCGCCTGATTATTTTCCCGGGTTATATGGTGAAATTCAAGCCCTTCGAACCGAGCTGACATTTTTAGGACGGTGTTGCGGTAAGCTGCCATTTTGGGATCCTTGGCATTGAAGTCTCCATTTATTTGGGATATTGCGAGGTTCGAGTCTCCGCGCACCTCTAGGTGTTGAATGCCCATGGATACTGCCATCCGGAGACCATGTAAAAGGGCCTCATATTCGGCTGCATTGTTGGAGTCTGTGTACATAATCTGGAGTACGTATTGAACTATGTCTCCTGTGGGGGACGTCAAAACGACGCCAGCCCCTAGTCCGGCCAACATCTTGGAGCCGTCAAAATGCATGATCCAATTTGAATATGTGTCGTACTCTTTAGGGAGTTCGGCCTCCGTCCATTCTGCGACGAAGTCGGCCAAAACTTGCGACTTCATGGCTCGCCGTGGCTTATAAGTTATGTCGAACGGGAGGAGCTCAATGGCCCATTTTGCAATCCGGCCCGTTGCGTCAAGGTTGTTTATAATATCGTTAAGTGGTACTTCTGAGGCTACTATTATTGAACACTCTTGAAAGTAGTGTCGTAGCTTCCGGGATGCCATGAATACCGCGTAAGCAATCTTTTGATAATGCGGGTACCGTGATTTGCATGGAGTGAGGACAGTGGACACATAATAGACCGGCTTTTGAAGGGGGAATTTGTGTCCGTCTGTTTCTCGTTCGACGACGAGCACTGCGCTTACAACCTGATGTGTTGCTGCAATGTACAATAGCATTGGTTCGCCAATGTTTGGCGCGGCCAGGACTGGGTTTGTTGCCAATATGGCTTTTATTTCATCGAGTCCGGCCATGGCTGCATCCATCCATTCAAAGTGTTCGGTGCGCCGAAGGAGGCGATAAAGGGGTAGGGCCTTTTCTCCCAATCGGGAGATAAAGCGGCTTAAAGCCGCCACGCATCAGGTTAACTTTTGTATTTGTTTGAGGTCCTTTGGGATATCCAATTGTGACAGAGCTCGGATCTTGGCTGGATTTGCTTCAATTCCTCTACCGGATACAATGAAGCCCAAGAGCTTTCCGGCTGGGACACCGAAAACGCATTTTTCCGGGTTGAGCTTGATGTCGTATGTTCGGAGGTTATCAAATGTGAGCCTCAAGTCGTCTACTAGAGATTCGACATGTCTTGTTTTGACGACCACATCATCTACATATGCCTCCACTGTTTTGCCGATCTGATTTGCCAGACATGTCTGAATCATGCGATGATATGTTGCGCCGGCATTTTTGAGCCCGAAGGGCATTGTGTTGAAGCAGAATGGGCCGTATGGTGTGATAAATGCCGTTGCGGCTTGGTCTGATTCTGCCATCTTGATTCGATGGTAGCCGGAATATGCGTCGAGGAAACACAACGAATCGTGTCATGCGGTAGCGTCAATAATTTGATCGATAAGGGGGAGGGGGAAGGGATCCTTTGGGAAAGCCTTGTTAAGGTCTTTAAAATCAACACATAGGCGCCAGGATTTGTCCTTCTTTGGTACCATCACCAGGTTTGCTAGCCAGTCCGGATGTTTTATATGTCTGATGAATCCGGCCTCCAATATCTTTGCTAGCTCCTCTCCCATGGCCTGTCTCTTAGGTTCAGAAAAACGCCGCAGAGCTTGATTGACAGGTTTGAATCCTTTTAGGGTATTTAAGCTGTGCTCGGCCAGCTTGCGTGGGATTCCTGGCATGTCTGAAAGGTGCCAGGCAAAAATGTCCCAGTTCTCTCGTAGGAACTCTCGTAGTGCGGCGTCTATATCGGGGTTTAACTGTGCCCTGATGGAAGCTGTTTTATTGGGGTCCGTTGGATGGACCTGGAATTTGACTATTTCGTCCGCCGGTTTAAAGGAGGTGGACTTGGATCTTTTGTCGAGTACCACATCGTCCCTATTCACCGTGGAGTGCAGCTCAGTCAGTTCCTCAGTCGCTAGGACTTCGGATAGTGCCTCGAGGGCCAGTGCGGCTGTCTTGTTTTCGGCGTGGAGTGCTATGTCCGGATCACTAGCGAGAGTGATGATCCCATTAGGCCCGGGCATCTTGAGCTTCATGTACCCGTAATGGGGTATTGCTTGGAAGATTGTAAACGCTTCCCACCCTAGCAAAGCGTGATAACCGCTGCTGAACAGAGCCACATGGAACGTGACCTCTTCGGACCTGTAATTATCCGGCGTGCCGAACACCACATCTAGTGTGATTTTTCCTGTACAGCGCGCTTCCCGACTCGGGATTATTCCTCTAAAGGTTGTGCTGCTTCGCTCAATGCGGTTCCAGTCTATTTCCATTTTTTGAAGGGTTTCCTCATAAATGAGGTTCAATCCACTGCCGACGTCCATGAGTACCTTGGTAAGACGAAAGCCGTCCACTATTGGACTGAGGACCAATGCGGCTAGTGCTCGGGCTGTTCGGAATTTAGGTTCATCACTGGCATTAAAGGTAATAGCCGTGTTACTCCATGGGTTTATTATTGCTACTTGGAAGACTTCGGCAAGGCTGCGGAGTGTCCTTTTTTGCATATTATTTGATGCGAAAGTCTCGAAGACTGTTAATACCGTATTGGTGTCTCTGGGGTGGCTTTCTGTGGCCTCCGGAATTAGGAGATCTTCGCCAATTTTGGCCACCTGCCGGAGTATCCAACATGCTCTAAGGCTGTGAGTTGGTGTGGCATCCTCTGTACTGTGAATTTTACAGGGTCCATTAAGCCATCCTTCTAGTACGGTTCCATGCCCTATAGAGGGTTTCTGCTTTTTGGTGTTTGACCCGGGTGTCTGGCGATGATGCACACTTTTATTTTGGACTGGGTTTGTATTCAGGGCCGGATCATCCCAAAATTTTATTTCGGTTTTCCAGGCGCTTTCCGTCGCACAATACTTTCGTACAATGGACGCTAAGTCAACGAAGCGTGTAATATCACGGTGACTTATGGCGTTGAGGATTCCCTCGTCCGTGCAATTATTGCAGAAGATTGAGATTGCGTCTTCCTCGCGGCAGTCCCTTATCATGTTCCTAACCAGGAGGAATCTGGCCCAGTGATGATGTGCTGTTTCATCGGGCTCTTGCCTGATTTGGGATAGATCGCTTATGTTCGGGTGGGTGGGTGGGTGGAATTAAATCCGAAGCCTCACCCAATCTGAGGCTCAAAGGACGACGAATTTCCAAACTCGAAAATTTGGATTCCTGGATGTTGTCCAATGAATCCAGCCCGTCGCCTGACTCTAAGTTCAGGTCTTGAGTGATATCCTCCCCTCCGCGGGTATCCGGCTTGGAGGGATCGGGAATCCGGACGTAGCTAGTCCTTAAGATAGATGAAGGGTCGCCGCACTGTCCCTCTACCACGACAACGTGATGGGTGACTTGGGGAGAGTTAATCTCTCTCAGATCGGGTTTAGGTCCAATCTAGTCGTAATCCGTAGCGACTCCCAAGGCGGCGATGCGATCCAAGAGCTCGTTTATGGAGGAGAGCTCCATTGGATCTAACTGCTCGGCGAGTTCCGAGCTGACATGAAGATTGTTTTCGATGGCTCGAGAGGTCATCGTCGGCGCAGAAGCCGAACAGGCGGTCATAAGAAAACCACCTAGCCGGAGGGTTTGGCCGATACCCAAAGCTCCCTTAGCAATGGTGCTGTCTTTAAAGACGGGGCGAGGCATCCTTCCTGATGGCGACGACACAGAGGAACTCCCAATGAAAGCACCAATGTCGGTGTCAAAACCGGCGGATCTCGGGTAGGGGGTCCCAAATTTTGTGTCTAGGCCGGATGGTAACAGGAGGCAAGGGACACGAAGTTTTACCCAGGTTCGGGCCCTCTTGATGGAGGTAAAACCCTACGTCCTGCTTGATTAATATTGATGATATGGGCAGTACAAGAGTAGATCTACCACGAGATCGGAGAGGCTAAACCCTAGAAGCTAGCCTATGGTATGATTGTTGTTCTGTATCTCGTCCTACGGACTAAAACCCTCCGGTTTATATAGACACCGGAGAGGGTTAGGGTTACACAAAGTCGGTTACAATGCTAGGAGATCTACATATCCGTATCGCCAAGCTTGCCTTCCATGCCAAGGAAAGTCCCTCCCGGACACGGGACGAAGTCTTCAATCTTGAATCTTCATAGCCCAGGAGTCCGACTGAAGGTATAGTCCGGCCATCCGGACACCCCCTAATCCAGGACTCCCTCACACGGCCCTGGGGGATAGGGCCGTGGCGAAGTATGTTCGTGGCGCAGGGTGGGCCCGATGCGCATGCACATACCTGCCCAGCCCCCGTGCGCGAGACGCGCGAGGAAGAGCAATGGGCAACTACCGCCCCTCCTGGGCTGAGACCGACGGCCAAGAGAAAAGACGAGAGGGAAATCCAACTTGGCAATCCAAAATGCAAGAACTCCAAATTCCATTAAAAAAAGATCGCAAACCAACTACAGAAAGCAAGCAAATGAACAGCCACGTCCGGCACCTAGTCTAGTCTTCTCACTGGCACGGAGCTAAGTGCTGCCACTAGGATGTGGGAGGGAGCCCCTGAGGCCCGAGAGCGGCTCTCCAAGACTCTGGGGCGAGTACAACCCCACTCATTATTACGTGAGAGTGTCACGAGCAGAGACCTTCACAGGCACTGGGCCTTGCTTCATGGGTAGAACTTCCGGAGGTGCTGGATGTTCCAGGCGTTCTGGATGGGGATCCCGTCCTACGTCTCCAGGCGCACGGCGCTAGGCCTGGAGATGTGGGCATCCCTAAACGGGCCCTCCCACATGGGTGAAAGCTTGTGCGGCCCTTCCCTAGAGAGCACCCGCCGTAGGACGAGATCACCCACCGCGAGCGTCTTGGAGCGGATGCTCCGGCAGTGATACCGCTGCAGCGACTGCTGGTACCTTGCCACTCGGAGCGAGGCTTGATGGCGATGTTCCTCCCCTAGCACGGGGTCCATCCCCCGCGTGCCATCCTGGCGTACCTCGTCAAACCCAAAGACCCACGCGGAGCGATGCCTGACCTCATGTGGGAGAACCGCTTCAGCTCCGTAGACGAGGAAGAATGGAGTTTTCTCGGTCGGCTTGGTCGCGGTGGTGCGAACGGACCACAGCACGGACTGGAGCTCATTGAGCCAGCCCCTGCCGCAGGCCTCGAGCTTCTTCTTGAAGGTTCTTATCTTGAGGCCTCTCAGGACCTCCATGTTGGCGCGCTCAGCTTGGCCGTTGTCCTCGGGTGTGCCACTAAGGCACAGCATATCTGCGTTCCAAGGTTAGCAGAATATGTTTTGAAGAGATTGCTAGTGAACCGTGATCCATTGTCGATGATGATGCGATTAGGGACTCTGAACCGGCTCACGAGGCCCTTGATGAACTTGACCGCCGAGCTGGTCGGGATGGTGCGGACTGCTTCCACCTCCGCCCATTTGGTAAACTTGTCGATGGTGGGGTAGAGGTAGCGGTAGCCCCCCGGCGCTCGAGGGAACGGACCCAAGATGTCCAGCCCCTAGAGCGCAAATGACCATGAGAGTGGGATGGTCTGGAGGCCCTAGGAAGGCTGGTGCATTTGCTTGGCATGGAACTGGCAGGCTTCACGGGATCTCACCAGCTCGGTTGCGTCGCTGAGCGCCCTGGGCCAGTAGAATCCACTGTGGAATGCCTTGCCCACGAGGGTGCGTGATGATGAGTGATGCTCGCAGTCCATTGTGTATGTCGGCTAACAGCTCACACCCCTATTCCCTGGAGATGCATCACAATGAAACATTGTTTGGTCATTTTTGGTAGAGCTCACCGTCCTGAATGCAGTAGGATGTGGCCTGCCGAGCCACGCGCTCAGCGTCTTCTTCGTTCTCCGACAGGGTTCCCTGAAGCAGGTATGCCTTGAATTCTTCAGTCCAACACCCCTCCTGAGGCTCGAGCGCTAGGATCAGGCATGCTCCTGAGGTCGGGCCGCATGCGGGAGCTCCCGAGGTTGGTGCTGGTGGGAGCTCCTCCTGAGGCAGTGCTGGCTCTGCAACCTGAGAGGTTGCCGAAGGCTTGAAGAGCCGCTCCTTGAAGACACCGGGCTCCTGAGGCTGGCGCTTGGATGCCCTCTTGGCAATGTCGTTGGCCTCCTTGTTCGTGCCGCAAGGCACATGCTGCAGATCCAGGCCCAAGAATTGTTTCTCCATTTTGCGTACCTCTTCCAGGCATGCCTCCATGTGTTCATCCTTCGGCTCGTACACTTTGTTGGAGAAGTTGACGAGGAGCTGGGAGTCGCCCTTGATGGTGAGGCGCTTCACGCCCAAAGCGGTTGTAGCCTTGAGGCCAGCGATCAAGCCTTCGTACTCTACAGTGTTGTTGGAGACATTTTCGTCATGTTGGAAGCAGAACTGCACGGCGTAGTAGAGCTTGTCCTGAGTAGGCGAAACAAGCACAGCTCCAGCCCTCGCACCCTGCCATGCGAAGGCGCCGTCGAAGTACATGACCCAGCCGTCGGGTGCTTCGCTCCCCGGCGAGAGTGATCGGTCCTCGCCTACCTCTGGTCCTGGAGCGTCAGTCCATTCCGCCATGAAGTTGGCGAGTGTAGCTCCCTTGATGACCCTGGTGGTGCTGAACTCCAGTTGAAATGCCTGCAGTTTGATGTTCCATTTGGCGACCCTTCCCGCGGCATTGGGGCTCCGAAGCACCCTCTCCAGCGGGTAAGCCAAAACAACCTTGATGGGTGGCCTTGGAAGTAGTGGCGCTTGCATGAGGCGACGAGAAGCGCGAGAAAGAGCTTCTGTGGCATGGGGTAGCATACTCGCGCATCCCGCAGTACCGTGCTGACGAAGTACACGAGGTGCACGACGAGTGCATGATTATTGGTGTAGTCTGAGACCTCCTGAGGCTGAAGCGCCTCCTGAGGCTAGTGGAACTCAGGACCTTGGTCGCCCGTTGGCGCAGCCGTGGCCTCAGGATCGCTGCCTTGAGGCTGTGTCGTCTTGGCCGAGCACGCGGAGTCGTGTGGCAGGCCCTTGGACTCGCGCTCCTCCCTGATGGCCACCAGCGCTGCACTGGCTGAGTGAGGCATGGTGTAATGCCCTCGATGCGGCTATATCTCCTACGTGTCGAAGCACGACTTAGAGGCATAACCGCATTGAAAGCAATGTCGCAAGTAAGGCAATCTTCACAACATCCCATGTAATATAGATAATAAAAGGGGAAGGTACATAGTTGGCTTACACTCGCCACGTCAAACAAAGTACATAAATAGCATTACATCATCCAATCACTCATGGCCCGACTACGGTGCCAAAATAAAAGATCAACCCAACATGCGACACGGTCCCGATCGCCCCTACTAGGCTCCACTACTGATCATCAGGGAAAGACACATACTAACGGCGTGAGTCCTCGTCGAACTCCCACTTGAGCTCAAGCGCGTCATCTGGAATGGAGTCATCAGGCCCTGCATCTGGTTTGGAAGTAATCTGTGAGCCACAGGGACTCAGCAATCTCGCACCCTCGCGATCAAGACCATTTAAGCTTATAGGTAAGGCAAGGTAATATGTGGAGCTGCAGCAAGCGACTAGCATATATGGTGGCTAACCTGTTTGCAAAAGAGAGCGAGAAGATAAGGCAAAGTGCGAACGAAGAACTAGAGAACATCCCGCGACAAGCATTACTCCAACACCGTGTTCACTTCCCGGACTCCGCCGAGAAGAGACCATCACGGTAACTCACATAGTTGATTCATTTTAATTAAGTTAAGGTTCAAGTTATCTACAACCGGACATTAACAAATTCCCATCTGCCCATAACCACGGGCACGGCTTTCGAAAGTTCAAATCCCTACAGGGGAGTCCCAACTTAGCCCATGACAAGCTCTCACGGTCAACGAAGGATATACCTTCTCCCGAGACATTCTGATCAGACTCGGTATCCCGGTTCTACAAGACACTTCGACAAGTTAAAACAAATCCAGCAACACCGCCCGAATGTGCCGACAAATCCCGATAGGAGCTGCACATATCTCGTTCTCAGGGCACAATCAGATGAGCTCCCCATACAACTAAAACCAAACCTCGAGTTTCCCCGAGGGGGCGCTGCACAGGACTCTAGTTTGGACCAACACTCAGAGGAGCACTGGCCCGGGGGGGTTTAAATAAGATGACCCTTGGGCTCCGGAAACCCAAGGGAAAGAGAGGCTAGGTGGCAAATGGTAAAACCAAGGTTGGGCATTGCTGGAAGAGCTTTATTCAAGGCGAACTGTAAGGGGTTCCCATTATCACCCAACCGCGTAAGGAACGCAAAATCCGGGAACATAACACCGATATGACGGAAACTAGGGCGGCAAGAGTGGAACAAAACACTAGGAAAGAGGCCGAGTCTTCCACCCTTTACCAAGTATATAGATGCATTAAGATAACAAGGTAATATAATGATATCCCAACAAGAAAATAATGTTCCAACAAGGAACGGTCTCCAATCTTCACCTGCAACTAGCAACGCTATAAGAGGGGCTGAGCAAAGCGGTAACATAGCCAATCAACGGTTTTCTAGGACATGGTGGGTTAGAGGTTTGACATGGAAATTTGGGAGGCATGATAAGCAAGTGGTAGGCATCGTAGCATAGGCATAGCAAAAGAGCGAGCATCTAGCAAAGCAAAGATAGAAGTGATTTCGAGGGTATGATCATCTTGCCTACAAAGTTGTTAGAGTTGACTGGATCCTCGAAAGCAAACTCAACGGGCTCCTTGTTAGTGAACTTGTCTCCCGTCCCTACCCAAACAAGACAAACAAGCAAGAGGAACACAATCAACCACATGCAAAGCTCAAACAACATGACGCAAACATGGTATGCTATGTGGGATGCGATATGTGATGCATATGCAAGATTTGACAAGGGATGAATGAACCTGGCCTCAACTTGGAAATCCAAGTGTGCCGCTGGAAAGGTAAGGTGATTTCGGTTGAAATCGATATAAAGAACACCGGAATCGGATGCACGGTTTGGAAAAGGCAAGCAATTCAAATATGACAACGGTCTGCGATAAACAGCAAGTAGCCATCTAAATGTGACAAGTTAAATATGCTACAGCAATCAAACATGGCAAAAAAATACATGGCAGGGATCCATTCATGATGCTTAACAAAAGATGAACACTGAGCTACGACCAATTCATCCATTAACAGGTTCAAACAAGCATGGCAAAAGTGCAATTGATAAACAGGTTTCAGACTTAGAGAAATTAACACTTGTCTGGAATTTCAGATAAGGTAGCACACTTTGGAGCATGAAAACTATATGCTACAGGAACTTAACATGGCAAAGCAAGGCATGGCATGTAGCTACTCAAAGAGCTTAACAAAAGTCCCTTGGTGACCTTGAGCCAAACGGGATCAGAACATACAATTGCAAGCATGTGAACATGGCAAAAACTTAAACAGATCACAGACTTAGAGAAAAACTGGAGCATGCAAATCAGATATCAAGTAGTCATGTTTACGAGCTCGATGCACTCACTACAGAGCAAGGCATGACAAACTAAGCATACACCCATCAATAATACACATTAAACAAGCTAGACATGGCAAGAACAACAACATAGCATGCACGGATCAACTACAACATCCTCGGCAAAATCGCTAACAAGTAGACAATCTGCCCAGATTCACGAAATAGCAAAAGTAGAGCTCGATTGACTCAAGCTAGGGTGCTCCATAATTGCAAACAAAGACATGGATGGATAGAGCACTACAAGATTAACAAAACATCCTTACTGATCATCCTCAAAAGAGGCACGTATCACTAGGAAACAACATGAACATATGGCATATTGATAAAAACAGATCAAGGACTTAGTGGAATTGCTAAGTCCCTGAAATCAGCATTAACGAATGCTCCACTTTGCAAGCTTGTGCTAGTCACCACACACATCACAAAAATACACGGATAGCACCTCTGTAAAGATGGCAAATCATATAACAAAACACATGTAGAGCTCATGGGCATATCATGCACACATTAATCATGGCAAAAATGACAAATAGCTATTTGGTGCAGCAGATCTGACAATTATCTCAAATAGCACTCTTCCAATAGCATTTCGGGCATCAAGATGAGCTCAAATGAAAATGATGCAATGAGATGAAATGATCTGCTCTCTGAGGCGAACATTTTGATATGCTACACGCCCAAAACGGATGTACGGATGCAAAGTTACGGCATGATGAACATGGCAATATAATCTGCAGACTTAGGAAAAAGAAGAAGTCAACCCTAGGGTTTTCCGATCTGGATCTGGATCCGGCCGAGCACGCAAAACAAGGATCGCCGGGGTCGGCGCCGGAGAGTCGCCAGACTTGCCGAGGAGCTCGCCGGCCGGAGGGGGACTTGCCGGGGAGCTGCGGAACTTGGCACGGATGGCGAGGGGCGACGAGGCGGCGACCTGCGGCGGCGGACGGTCACCGGGGCGGAGGGAGCCGGCGGATGAGGGTGGCGGCGCGCGCTCGCCGACGAGAAGCTGCGGCGGCCGGCGGGAGCGAAGGTGGGCGGCGCTCGGGGGG
>NC_057797.1:578355780-578361446 GCF_018294505.1 Triticum aestivum
GAGGCCGACAAGCTGGGCCGCGGGGGCCTGGCTCGGGCTTCGTGGGGCGGCGGCGAGAGGCGGTGACTGGGGCCATGTGGCGGTGCGGGAATGGCTGGCGGCGGTGTGCCCGGCGCCGGCGGACAATGTCCGGCGCGCGGAGGGTCAGATCTAGGGTTTTGGGGAGAGGAACCGTGAATTTCGAAGGGGGGTATATTTATAGGCATAGAGGGAGCTAGGAGAGTCCAAATGAGATGCGGTTTTCGGCCACGCAATCGTGATCGAACGCTCTAGATGATGTAGAGGGTTTTGTTGGGTTTTGGGCCAAAATGGAGGGCTGTTGGGCTGCAACACACACGAGGCCTTCTCGGTCCCTCGGTTAACTGTTGGAGCATCAAACGAAGTCCAAATGGTACGAAACTTGACAGGAGTTCTACCGGTAGTAAACCAAGGCCGCTTGGCAAGTCTCGGTCCAATCCAGAAATGTTTAACCCCCACACACGAAAGAAAGGTAGAAATGACCACCGGAGGAGAACGGAGCGTCGGAATGCAAAACGGACAACGGGGAAAATGCTCGGATGCATGAGACGAACAAGTATGCAAATGCAATGCACATGATGACATGATATGAGATGCATGACAGCAACAACAACACACGGAGACAAAAACCCGAACCCGAGAAAATAAAATAACTTAGCGCCGGAAACGGCAAGAGCTGGATTACCTATTAGGTAAATCATATCCGGGGTGTTACACGTGGAGGCCAGGTAAAGCACTAGGGGCTTGAGTGGACGCGGCGCCACCATCACCGATGGGCTGGTGAGGTATCTCTTGAGATCTTGGAATGTGGCGTCAGCCTCCGGAGTCCACTCGAGCGGCCCCTTCTTCTTCATCGGCTTAAAGAATAGAAGGGCGCGCTCCCCAAGCTTGGAGATGAAATGCCCTAGTGAGGTCACATAGCCCGCCAGATTTTGCATTTCCTTGAGGGTATGTGGCGGACTCATCCTTTCTATTGCCTTGACCTTCTCTGGGTTTGCCTCAATTCCCCTGTGTGACACCAGAAAGCCCAACAGCTTGCCGGAGGGGACGCCAAACACGCATTTCTCTAGGTTGAGCTGCAAGTCCACCTTGCACAGGCTGGCGAATGTCTCTTCCAGGTCATCGATGAGGGTCCTTGCCTACCGAGACTTCACCACTATGTTGTCGACGTAGGCCTCAGTGTTCCTCCTGAGCTGCCGGCCCAGGGTGATGTGCATCAGCCGCGGGAAGGTTGCCCCAGTATTATGCAGCCCGAACCGCATGCAGGTGTAGCAGTACACCCCACATGGGGTCAAGAAGGCCATCTTCTCAACGTCCTGCACCGTCATCTTGATCTGGTGGTAGCCCGAGAAGGCATCTAGGAAACACAGCAGGTCGCACTCGGTGGTGGAGTCGACGATCTGGTCAATGCGCAGAAGCGGGAACGGGTCCTGAGGGCAGGCCTTGTTGAGGTTAGTGAAGTCGACACACATGCGTTCCTTTCCGCCTTTCTTGGGCACGACGACCGGGTTAGCCAGCCACTCCAGGTACCGCACCTCGCGGATGACTCCAGCTTCTTGTAGTTTGTGGGTCTCCTGGACGATGAAGGACTGCTTCTCCGTGGACTGCCACCGCGCCTTCTACTTTACTGGGCGTACATTGGGGCACACATTCAGGTGATACTCGATCACTCCCCTTGGGACTCTAGCCAGGTCCTTGGGCTCCCATGCGAACACCTCCTTGTTCGCATGCTAGAAATTGACCAGTGCCTTTTCTTGGTCCGGGGCGAGGTTGGCACCTATGGTGAAGGTGGCTCCCGATGCCCCATCTTGGTCGACTGGCACCTGCTTCGTCTTGGCCTGGTCTTGAGAGAACAACTACTTCTTTTTTGCTGGCGCAGCCCCCGGAGCCCCCGGGGCTCTTTCATCCACCGATCGCGCGACAGTCGTGGCCCTAAAGGCGAGCTTGAGAGCCGCCAGCGCCTCCTTGGTGTCCCCGGCCACAGTGAGTACGCCGCTGCTCCCTGGCATCTTCATGAGGTTGTAGGAGGGGTGAGTTGCTGCCATGAACTTGGCTAAGGCCGGGTACCCGAGGATGGCATTGTATGGGAGGCTGATGCGGGCGATGTCGAAGTCGATGAGCTCAGTGCGGTAGTTGTCGCGGATGCCGAAGGTGACTGTCGGCATTCTGGGAATAGGGGTCCGCAGACTTGCCTGCCTGCGGCCCACGGCGTGGCTCTGCGAGCGGGCCCGTACGACCCATCTTCACCAGCAAGGATTCAAGACCCTCATGAGGGGGCCAAGCCTCGTGAGGCGGACGACACAAGACCTCCTCGGGAGCGGCCTCACCAGACTGGCTCGCGAGGGGCAGAGAGACCAAGGCAACGCAAACCTCGCAAGGTTCCAGTGACGTGAGCCATGACGACCAAGGCCAGGTGGGTGCCAGACGGGCGCCAGCGCGCACAGTGTCCTTGTTTCCTCTTTGGTGCTAAGGAGGCAAGTGCAGACGCAGAGTACCGAGGCGTCAAGCAAAGGTTTCCATATCAGTGCAACGAGACTAAGACCAGCAGGACAGCAAGACGGAGGTCACCGTGGAGCCCCAGGCGGCATCACCACCAGAGCCTTTGGTAGGCGAAGATTGCTTTTGTCAGGATAAGTTGTACTAGTTGTCCCCTTTCGAATTGGCCGTTGTTAGCTCCCTTCCCGCTCATTATTTGGGGAGAGGACCAGGGCCTCTATAAATAGGACTAGCCACCAACATAGCGAGGGAGAGAGATCCGAACAACCTCAAGTTCGCTACGCACAAGAACACCTCTCCTCAGGAGGCTATTCTTCCCCTTGTACTGTTCATCCTCAGCCCAAGAGGTAATCCACCACCACCACACTAGAGTAGGGTATTACACCACAACGGTGGCTCGAACCAGTATAAATCTTGTGTCCTTTGTGTTGGGAGTTCGTCGAGTAGGTCCTTGAGATCTTAGCGAAGCTAGGACGTGGATCGGCAGGGGGAGATCTTCGCGTGCACCCCAGTGTTCGAACCTTAAGGGTTTTGTCGGAACCCGAGATCCGATATTTAGCGCGCCAGCTACGGATGCGCCGGAGTTTTCCTTCCGTCGGTTCGTGCTCGACCATCTTTGTGCCCATTCCCCATGGCTGGCGCCGCCCTTTTGGCTGGGTCTACGGGTGCCCACAGTGGTGGTCGGGGGCTCCGAGCCCTTGCGCCCGCCTTGCGGCAGGTGCAATGGCCACCCAAGTTCAAGCCGGAGATGCCTCCGCGCTATGATGGTGCGGCAGACCCGACGGCTTTCCTACTGGCGTATGAGGAGGCCGTCCTTGAGGCCGGGGCGATGACAAGGTCATGGCTAACTGGCTTCCCATGGCCCTCACTAGCGCACCGCGCGCCTGGCTGCTCAACCTCCCCGGATCCACGGTGGCATCTTGGGAGGAGTTGTGCAGCCTCTTTGTTGCGCGCTACGCTGTGCCGGCACGCCATGCGATTGCGGCCCTCCTCAGTGGCTCACAAGCACCACCCTCGGATTGTCACGTCAAGCCATTCTTTTGCCAGATCGGCGCCACTTCCAAGCACCTGGGGGCTTCGTCGGGCGTGGCCGCGCCCGAGGCCGACCTCACCTTCAACTCAGGAGATCATCCCGCGTCCACCGTCGGCTCAGGTGCGCTCCCAATGCTTTGCACGCTCACCATCTGCCACGTGTCCATCACCAAGACGCTCATCGACAGCGGTGCCGGCCTCAACGTGCTCTCCGTCGAGGCCTTCAGCCTTCTTCACGTACGGCTTGAGTGGCTCTGCCCTAGCAAGCCTTTCTCAGGGGTTGGTGGAGGCTCTGTCCGCTCCCTGGGGCAGATCCGCCTCCCCATGACCTTCGGCACGCGCGACAACTACCGCACCGAGCTCATCGACTTCGACATCGCCCACATCGGCCTCCTGTACAACGCCATCCTCGGGTACCTAGCCCTGGCTCAGTTCATGGCGGTGACCCATCCGGCCTACAACCTCATGAAGATGCCAGGGAGCAAGAGTGTCCTCACCATCAAGGGGGACACCAAGGAAGCCTCGATGACGCTCAAGCTTGCCCTCAAGACCGCCGCAACAGCGCAGCCCAGTGATGTGGATACCTTCGAGACCAAGGGAGCCACACCAACCAAGAAGAAGCAATTTTTCACTCAGGACAAGGCAGAAACCAAGTGAGTACCAGTCGAGGAGGATGGGTCCTCAGGGGCAACCTTTACCATAGGCGCCAATCTTGAGCCTGGTCAAGAGGAGGTGTTGGTGAATTTCTTGCGCGCAAACAAGGAAGTGTTCGCTTGGGAGCACGATGAGCTGGTGGGGGTCCCAAGAGGGGTGATAGAGCACCACCTGAAGGTGTGCCCCAACGTACGCCCCGTGAAGCAGAAGGCGAGGCGGTAGTCCACGGAGAAGCAAGCTTTCATCGTCCAAGAAACCCGCAAGTTGGAGGCAGCGGGTGTCATTCGCGAGGTTCGATACCCTGAGTGGCTGGCAAACCCTATCGTCATCCCCAAGAAAGGCGGGAATGAGCGGATGTGCATCGACTTCACCAACCTCAACAAGGCCTGCCCCCAAGATCCATTCCTGCTTCCATGCATTGACCAGATCGTCGACTCGAGTGCCGAGTGCGACCTGCTGTGCTTCCTGGATGCGTTCTTAGGATATCACTAGATCAAGATGGCGGTAGAAGATGTGGAGAAGACAGCCTTCCTGACCCCGTGTGGGGTGTACTGCAACAATTGCATGCCTTTCAGACTGCGCAACGCAGGTGCAACCTTCCAGCGGCTCATGCACATCGCCTTGGGTCGGCAGCTCGGGAGGAACGCTAAAGCCTACGTCGACGACATCATGGTGAAGTCTCGGGAGGCGAGGACCTTGATCCAAGACCTGGAGGAGACCTTTGAAAGCCTCCGCCAGGTGGACTTGTGGCTCAACCTAGAGAAGTGCGTGTTTGGCGTCCCTTCGGGCAAGCTACTAGGCTTCCTTGTGTCCCATAGGGGAATCGAGGCCAACCCGGAGAAGGTCAAGGCCATTGAAGACATGAGTCCACCGCAAACCCTCAAGGAAATGCAAAAGCTTGCTGGACGGGTGACTGTGTTGGGATGCTTTATTTCCAAGCTGGGAGAGCGTGCCCTACCCTTTTTGAAGCTGATGAAGAAGAAGGGCCCATTCGAGTGGACCCCGGAGGCCGATCGAGCATTTCAAGACCTCAAGAGATACCTGACCAGCCCTCTAGTTATGGTGGCGCTGTGTCACATCCCTAGCTGCTGGTAGTGCTCTAGGCTAGCTCATGTGTGCATCATGTTTAAATTCTGAAAATTTGAACTGAGGGAATTTTGGAAGCCTCAAAAACTTAAATAAAAGAGGGGCAAAAACCCTAGAAATCTCATTCATTGCTCCAAAATGCTCTTCTTAAATGTTTGATAATTTTTGGTAAGGGTTCTGGTCCCAACCAAAATATTGAACATTTTTAAGGAATTATTTTTGGGACTTTGGATTTAATTCATTAGCTATTTGAATTTGAGTTATATTCATATAATTAGAATATAATTTCAAATACCCCTGATATATTTTATAAGCTTTTGGAAAAGTCCATCTAGCAATATAAAATATTCAGAGGAGTTTTTGGCATTGTTTGAATTATT